>NW_005880398.1:0-6380 GCF_000147115.1 Myotis lucifugus | reverse complement strand
CAAATTTTACAACTGCAAACTCCCACTCCCTGGAAATCCAGTTCACTTCATTTTTGAGAACTTACTTATTTCTCCAAGTTCATTTTCATGTTCTTTTCCACATGCACACGTTGTACCTTGTTTATGCTACAGTTACTGCATGCATCTCATATTTTTGCATTATTCTCAGATCAGCCTTCCTAATCTTACCAGTACATGCAAGGGCTGTGTCTATTTTGATTGGTGTCTTTACTGCCTTGCACAGTTCTCACACATAGCAGGTATGCACTACCTTTAGATGGACAGGCATATAAATGAGGAGATGGTTAAAATCTAACAGATTTATAGAAAAGTCTAATAGCTGGTGGCCCACTTGATTAATTGGTACTGTGCTTGTCAATAAACTTCCAAAATGGAATATTAGAGTTAAATATAAGGATCACATCATTCTTTAGATTTCCCAAAGTGATTACTTAAATTTCATTTAATAAAAAACACTGTTAACATAATGTTGAACTAAATTTGACTTTAAGTTATCAACTTGACACAATATCATCTCCTACATATTTGTAATAAAATGTAGCCTAGCTTGTAGAAGTATTTTGACATTAACTCCCACACATGCAATAAAGTCTTCCTTCTTCCCATTTGCTATGCATGAGTGAACACAACATATGCTTGCATGGCATTCTTTTTATGGGACAGTGCATTTAAACTATAATTACAGCTTTATTAAGCATGGAATCTTATTGAAGACAAAGAGATGAAGGCAACAAAGAATTAATGCCATACAGTATTGCACCTCCACTATTTCAGAAGCTGAAGCTCTCTTAGTGAGGCTATTATCATTTACTAGTGGCCCGGTGCATGAAATTCATGCACATTAAAAGGGAATTAATTAGAGGAAATATTTTAATACTGTTATTTGCCCTTTCTCTATAATAGAAGTGTCAAAGATGAAAGAAAATTAGTAAAGTGTGTATGAAAATCTTCCTCTTGTCAGAGTCTGGGGCACACCGTGGGACCCAGAAGTAAGTCTTCGTGCGTGCCTTGAAATTGTGTAAGACCCAGACATGGCTGGCCCCACCCCCATTGAGTGAGATCCAGACCTGGCCAGCCCCACCCCCATCAAGCCCCACCGGGCAGGGGGTGCAGCCTCAAGTCCCCTGGCCTGGTGTTGGGCACCAAGCGCAGCCTCAAGGTCCCCCGTCAAGCCTCACTGGGGGGTGGGTGCAGCCTCAGGTCCCCCAGCCTGGCGCCACGGCAGGGGATGCACCTTGAGGTCCCCTGTCAAGCCCCGCTAGGCAGGGGCACAGCCTGAGGTCCCCCATCAAGCCCCGCTGGGCGGGATGTGTAGCCTGAGGTCCCCCGGCCTGGTGCCGGGGCAGAGGGCATGGCCTGAGGTCCCTCATCAAGCCCTGCTGAGCATGGGGCACAGCCTGAGGTCCCCAAGCCGGGTGCCAGGGGGCATGGACTGAGGACCCCAGTCACACTCTGCTGGGAGAGGGCCATGGTCTGAGGTACCCAGTCAAGCCCGGCTGGGCAGGGGGGCACAGCCTCAGTTACCCCGGCACATGCTGGGTAGGGGGCGCAGCCTCAGGTCACCCAGCCTGAAGCCAGGGCGGGGGGCGCACCTTGAGGTCCCCTGTCAAGCCCCACTAGGTAGGGGCCATGGCCTGAGGTCCCCTGTCAAGCCCCGTCAGACAAGGGGCACGGCCTGAGGTCCCCCGGCTCAGGCCAGGGCAGGTAGATTGCCTTGAGGTCCCCCATTAAGCCCTGCCAAGCATGGGGTGCAGCCTGAGGTCCCCTGGCCCAGCGCCAGGGTGGGGGATGCAGCCTGAAGTACCCTGTCAAGCCCCACTGGGCAGGGGGCACGGCCTAAGGTACCCAGTCAAGCCCTGCTGGGCCGGGGGGACAGAGCCTCAGATTCCTGCTGATTGCTTGTTACGAGAACTCCGCCTCTGCTGTGGGCACAGCCATCTTGTGTTATGGAACTCTGCCTCCACTGTGGGCGCAGCCATCTTATGTTACGGGAACCCCACCTCTGCTGTGGGCACAGCCATCTTGTGAAGGTGTGATGGTGTGAGGGTTAATTTGCATATTACCTCTTTCTTATATAGGATAATTTGTTTCCAGCAACCCATTTTAGCAATAACTTGCCCACTGGCCACATCTTCAAACGGAGACCCTTTCTCTTGATATTTGGCAGGTCTCTTGACCTGAATCTTGTTCTTTCTTATAATACCCGGGAATGAACACTTTGAGAAGTGGCAGCCCCTTAGTTATATTGTAAATGGGTTTATGTCACAACTGGGTTTAAAGAGGAGAAAGACTTTTCTGAATGAGGGACATTGGTTTATTCCTTTAGGTAATGCAGGGTAACAAAGTGACTCATCAGGAGGAGGAAAAATAATAATATTATATTTTGGTGTCTTTCTTTATTCTTCACTTTCTCTCCTAAAAAAATTAATCAAATTAGCTCAACTAATTTGGGTTGAGCGTGTCCACTCTGTCCATGCATCTCTTCTGGGTTCGAAAAGCAGCAGGTATTTGGGGAAACTAATTTCTCCAGAGGGCAGCAGAGTCATCCTTTTGGTGTGATTTTCCTGCAGAGAAGCAGCTCTGCTCTGCGGGAACGTGGTTCTCTCTCTTGAAAGGTTAGCCTGCCTAGAATCTGGTCATGCAGAGAGATCCCGGCCATGACTAAGCTGACCTATCTCCATGCAGACAAAGATGCATTAGTCCGCCCGCGGTCCCCAGAACATGCAGTATAGTGACAGCTCTGTGGAGGGGGACCCTGGAGCAAAGGTGGCCACTTGCTCAGAGGCTTAGGATGTGATTGCTGCTGAAGCTGACGTGCACCGCAATGACGGTAGCAATAGATCTGAGAATCCCAAATGCATCACGCTTACAAAGGAAGAGGTGGATGCTCCAGGAGTGGAGTGAGGACTGGCTTCAAAGAATGGGAGAAGCTTCCAGGTGTGAATTCGTCTAGTCAGGTCTACACTTCCATCATAAACATGCAGGGGCCTGACATTCCTCAGGATGGCAGGTATCCGAGAAAGAATGAAAGAGTTCCCTGAGAAAATCACCAGGGCTTCTCTGGGGTCAGCCCGCCCCCAGCCATTCTGATGCTGTCCTGGAACTTACTTCATTATTCTGTTTTTCTCAGAAGGAAACATAGCCTTCTAAGGAGGGCTGGGATGTACACGTGGCTACAAATTACTTGTTGGATAGTGTTTCTACTTTTGACTTACCTATGACAACCTGGCTCTTTCATCATTACCTAGCACGCTCCGTTTCTGCTTCATCTACAGATTTGTTTCTTATCTGTGTGTGGCTTGGCATGTGGTAGAGAAAACCACTGCACGGACACCCCGGTTTCTCCTATGGCTGCCTTTCTGCCTCCCTTAGGTTCTTCTTTCTCCAGAAGGTCACAGCACAGCTCTGCTCCTGCCAGATGCCCAGACCCCATCCAGGAAAGCATTGGGTCTAGTTTGTCCATTGGTCCAAAATGCTCAGGGTTTTTATCAGCAGTTCAGTCTACCACAGGGTTTTACCTATCACCTTTCCTGATACAGAGTGAGAAAACCGAGGCCCATTCCTTTCCCATGTTCCTATTCTCATAATGTCAGTGTTCATATAAGTGACACCAAGTAATCTATTTGCATGTTTCACGTTAAAGGGACTATTTCTGAAGAGTTTCCTGGAGGGGTAACTTAAACAAATGTTCCAAGTTCCTGAAAATTTAATTCCAGCAAAATGATTAACATATGAAAAGTTGCTCAATCTTATCAGTAGTTTAGGAAAATAAAAGTTAAAGCTATAGTGAGACATGTTGTTTTCTTATAAAATTAAAAAAAATAATAGAGTAAAATTTAATATGTGAGAAGATACCATAAAATGGGTACATATTGCTAGAAAAAAAACATTAACTATAGACCCCAAGAAAAAAAGATTCATTTAATATGAATTCTAAGAAGAAATTTATCTGCTGAGATGAACTCCTCAAAGTCAACTGGAGGCTCAAACTTCATGAGTCACCAGAGTTTAGCAGACAGTTGCTCATAGGGACTCCTCAGGACTCTGTGCCCTGGGAGGGCCTCAGGCTGAGCCCTCCCTGGGCTCCCTGCACTGTGTCCCCTTGTTTATGCCACATGGTCAACCACTGCAGGGAAACCTGGTTTCATCTTTCCACCCACTGACTGAGACCTGTCCATCCAATCAGAACTGCACAAATGTATTCTTGTTTGCATCTGTAATGATCAATTAGAACTGCACAGTTTGGTTACCAGATTTACGTAAAATAGACTTACTTAGGAACCTGGGTGGTAACTTTCACTATAAAAGTTGGCCTTCCCTTTCTCTTGGTGAAACACAATTTAGGATGCTTATCTGAATCTGTGTCTCCTAGACTGCAGCTAATTTTACAGCTAAAAATGGTTTTTTTCTTACTTATAGTCTAAAATTAATTTTGGTTTATATAACTTATTGATAAACTAATTTAGAAGACACACTATAGTTGAAGACTTAAATACTCTTTGATCCATTTTAAAAAAATTAATCAATAAAAAATTAAACATTGATAGTCTTTAAAAATATGTGTTTCTTTTATTTTTGGCAAACTATAGGAAAACACTTGAATACCCATTTACAGTTAAAGTGTAAAATAAATTATGTCAAACACAAATTCTAAAATATTAAAAATAATGAGCTAAAACTATATTAGATCATCTGATATCATGGAGGGACACCCATCGGTGCTACCAATTGATAAAAGCAAGTTGCAACAACAAAAAAATATCTTCCTCTTTTATTTACATATTACATGTCAGGCTATAAGCTCTTTTTTTAAAATAAAGAGTAATGGATGTAATTAATTATATTAATCACTTACATATTTTATTAATTATACATTCACTGGTTTTACAAATCATGTACAACTTAATATTTAAACATGTATTTAAAATTTTTTTTAAAAGAAAACACAAGGTATTTGGGCAAGATAGCCAATGTCCTCAGTGCCTCATGGAATAGCTGCCTCACCAAAGATTTGACACCAGCAGAGACTCGGTATTATTCTTTGCCTGACTAGAGAAGATAAACTTAGATACATCTTAACAAAAGGAAGATAAACAATCCAATCAAAAAATGAGCATAGGACTTAAATAGACACTTTTCAGAAGTGGTCATACAAAAGACCAAGAGACATATGAAAACATGCTCAAAGTCATTAATCATCTGAGAGATGCAAATCAAAATGACAATGAGGTACCATCTCACACCTGTCAGAATGCCTATCATCAACAAATCAACAAACGACAAGTGCTGGCAAGGATGAGGAGAAAAAGGAACCCTCGTGCACTGCTGGGGGGAATGCAGACTGGTGCAGCCATTATGGAAAACAGTATGGAGTTTCCTCAAAATATTAAAAATGGAACTTCTATTTGACCCAGTGATCCCACTTCTAGGACTATATCCCAAGAAACCAGAAACACCAATCAGAAAGGATATATGTACCCCTATGTTCATAGCAGTGCAATTTACAATAGTTAAGATTTGGAAACAACCTAAGTGCCCAGCAGCAGATGAGTGGATTAAAAAACCAGTAGTACATCTACACAATGTAATACTACACTGCTGTAAAAAAGAAAGAACCCTTACCATTTGCAACTGCATGGATGGACATGGAGAGCATTATGCTAAATGAAATTAGCCAGTCAGAGAAAGATAAATATCACATGATCTCACTCACTTGTGGAATACAATAAACAACATAAAGTGATGAACAAAAATAGATCCAGAGACATAGAAGCATGGAACAGAGTGTAAAACTTTAGCAGGAAAGCAGGGGAGGGTGTAGGGTTGGGTAAGAGATCAACCAAAAGATTTGTATGCATGAAAATAAGCATAACTAATGGACACAGACACTAGGAGGGTGAGGGCATGTGTGGGTGGTGGGGGGGAATGGAGGGGTGGGTGGCCGAGGAGAAGCCAATGGGAGAAAAAGGAGACATATGTAATACTATATGTAATCCTTTAAACAATGAAGAATTTAAAAATAATAAAATCTGGTTCCTCTGTGGCCTCTAGATAATAGATTATATAGGGGAAAAGTCATTATTCATGGTAGCTAAGGAAGTTGGGGTGTGGGCTCTAATAATTGGTGAGGGCTAGGGTAGGGGATAATTGATCATTATATCAGTCCTAATGTCAGCTACAGCATCATACTGTCTGGTTTTTCTGAGGGTATAGTTGGTAGTGTCTGCTTTTATGCCTCTGGGGCTAAAATATAACTGAGGTCAAGATGTCATCTTTAGTATGACTGAATCTCTGTTCTCCTGGTCCACAGACCTGAAGCTTTGTTATAAAGATAGCTTGATGCTAACCATAACTTAATG
>NW_005880397.1:0-6381 GCF_000147115.1 Myotis lucifugus | reverse complement strand
TGTACCCTGAGTGTGACTAGGGGTGGCATCGCAACCTCCCGATCTGCCCTGCTCTGTGCATGACAAGGGGCAGCGCCCCAGCTCCCCAATCGGCCCTGCTCTGAGCCCGACCAGGGGCTGCACCTAGGGATTGGGCCTGCCCTCTGCCACCCGGGAGCAGGCCTAAGCCAGCAGGTCATTATCTCCTGAGGGGTCCCAGACTGGGAGAGGGCACAGAATGGGCTGAGGGACCCCCTCTCCCCCCCGAGTGCACAAATTTTTGTGCACCGGGCCTCTAGTTATATAATAACAGCTCATCACTGTAGCGTAATCTAAGTACCTTACATCTAATAACTTGATCTTCATCATAATAGGCCATAGCAGTAAGTCCTAGGATTATCCACAGATGAAAAGACTTAACACTGAACAAGGTTAAATAACAAGCTCAAGTCCCTGGCTGGTGGTCAGAGCATTGGCCTGTGAACCGAAGGCTTGTGGGTTTGGTTCCCAGTCAAGGACATATACTTGGGTTGCAGGTTTGATCCCCAGCCCCATTCAGGGTGCATGCAGGAGACAACCAGTTGATGGTCTCTCTCACACTGATGTCTCTCTCTCTCTCCCCCTCCTTTCTTCCTTTCACTCTCTCTAAAAATCAATGGGGGAAAAATAATAATAAACTCAAGGTCACACGTGAGTAAGAGGCAGAGCTGGAATTCCAATCTCAGTCCAACTCTAAGCCAGTGGCCTTAACCTCCAAACCATGGGATCATTTTAGGTGGGACAAGTGGAGTGAGTCCTCCTGACCTTGTGGAAAGTCATGAAAGAGCTTTAGTGGGTGCCTCTAGACCAGTCTGACACACAGCACCTCTCTCTGATCAGACAAGGACTGCTGGAGTCCAACCCAGAAACTCAAGCTGGCAATGGCTCATGGGGGCACCGCCTGACCAATTAATGACCTGCCACTCCTGCTTAACTCCCGAAGCCACAGTAAGAAGGGCATCTGACTGGGAAGTCAAGTCTAGGCTCATGGCGTCTGTTCAATGCTTTTTGTGACTTTGCCCAAGTCATTAAATCCTGCAAGGAATAGTACCATCAGCCAGGCTGTTATGAAAATCAAATGAATGACCAGGAGTGGACCTCGCTTTACAAGGAAGAGACCAAAACTGCCTTGTAAAGTGAACTCTGACAACGCCACTGGCAGCATTTCTGCATCAAGGCCCCTCGGAAAACATGACCTAATTGGATGATTCAAATGGGCTTCCCAAATGCATTGCAGATCGTTGTTAGGAAATACCAAGTGGTGCCTGAGAGTTCAAGCAGCCCCTAAGGTTACTCTCAAGCTGGTGAGTAAACCATGGTTATATCACTTTGGGCTCCTGGCCACCTGGCTGCAACGCTAGAAATGCTTCAGGCTTGCTCCATTCTGACTTGGTTTGACCACAATCATATTAAATATTAAATCATCTAGTGGCACTGGCACAGAAAAACACTATGTCAGGCGTTAGCTATTCTGCCTTTTATTACTATCCATAACAATTGCCTAACCATTTAGAAAGTTCCAACTTCAAGTCCAAGGCTTAAAAGAGTTATATCTATCCTAAAGGAACTTTTGTCCCACTTTCGCTGAAAATAAAAACTCATTCCCCAGACACCGACAGCGGGCTTCTTCGCGCTCTTGGCAGGCTAAAGGCTCCTGGACAAACACAGGCCTTCTGCTCAGAGGGAGGCCGCTGCTCGTCAGGGCTGGGCCTTCGGCACAATTGTGATTCCTGCCTCCTCTCTCCTGGCCCTCCATCTCCCCTCTCTTGCATCTGACAGAACAGCCTCTATGTAACCAGAACTACTTTTCAAACTATGGGACATCCCCTTAACCTGGGAATTCCCTCAACCTTACCATAGAGGCACTAATTGACCTTGTGACCTGCCCGGCACGCAAAGAGAAGTATCACTTGTGCAGTGGTCTTGCCAGGAGGTTTCACTATCGGATCACAAGGAAGCAATCAAATTTAGAATGTGGGACATTCTAAGAGACAACTGGCTTGGATTCTGCCAAAGTGTCAGTGTCATTAAAGAAAGAGGTGGGAGGCTATTTTAGATTAAATGAGAGAAAGACACTAATGCAATGTATGGATGAATCTTGATTGGATTTTGGTTCCCCCAAAATAGCTCTTAAATTCTTGAAGAAAATTGAAAAAGTTTGAATATTAACCATATATCAGATGGTATTATTGGATGAAGGTTAGTTTTCCTGAGTGGTGTAATGCAGTTATGTTGGAGAAAGTCTTTACTCTTAAGAGATTCATTCGGGGGTGAAGAGGTATGGCGTTTGAGTTTCAAACATACGTAGTCTTTTGCTGAGATGGCACTCCACCCAGCAGAGCAGCATTCAGACATGTCTAAAAGATGTTTGATCCCTAAAATAGTGAGAGAAAAGCCCTGAAAGAGATGTTCTGAACAAGTTCAAGATTTTACCCAAATGTTGTGAAGAGTCTGGAATCCATGTGGTAGTAAAATGCTGGGAAGAACATTCTGCATTAAAAGAATGTCCAACCACCCTAACCGGTTTGGCTCAGTAGATAGAGCGTCAACCTGCAGACTCAAGGGTCCCAGGTTCGATTCAAGTCAAGGGCATGTACTTTGGTTGCAGGCACATCCTCTGTGGGGAATGTGCAGGAGGCAGCTGATCAATGTTTCTCTCCCATCGATGTTTCTAACTCTCTATCCCTCTCCCTTCCTCTCTGTAAAAAATCAATAAAATATATATTTTTTTAAAAAGAATGTCTAACCCCTTACTGTAATGGCCCTGCCTTTATTTAGAATGCAACCTGGAGTACCTGAAGGAAAGGGAAGAGTTCAGAAAAACTGGACTTCCTACCAAGGAAAAGCCACAGGAGCTTCCAACAAGAATGTAGGCAAACACTCTAAGGATACTCAGTAACTCTCCATGGAAATCACAGTCTCTTAAAATAACGGACTCATGGAAGTGTGTCTGCTTTATCCTAAATTATGGCAATATTCATTTTATCTGAAATAAAGTTTTTGTTGTTTTTATTTGTTTGTTTTTAATCCTCACCCATGGATATTTTTTCCATTGCTCCCCAGAGAGACAGTGGAAGGGGGGGGGGAGGAGAAGGAGAGAGAAAGAGAGAGAAACAGCGATATGAGAGAGAAACATCAAATGGTTGCCTCTTGAGCCCCAACCGGGATCTGGGATCAAACCTGCAACCGAGGCATGATCCCTTAACCGGGAATCAAAACCAAGACCCTTTGGTCCTTGGGCCAATGCTCTAATCACTGAGGAAAACTGGCCAGGTTGAAATAAAGTTTTCTTAATTTTTTTAAAAAAAATACATACAGTCCTTCACATTATTCACCGATGCCATATTTGCAAACTTGCCTACTTACTAAAATTTATTTGTAACTGCAAAATTGGTACTTGTGGTGCGAAAACCTTGAGCCTCTCAACGTACACATTTCTAGCTGAGGTCAAACAGCTGAGGTCTAGCAGCTGCCTTCTTATTCAGTCATTTTATACCATAAATGTGTCCCTTCACAGTGCCACTTTTTTCACATTTTGGTCTTTTTGCTGGAGATTTTGCTGTTTAAAAGGCCGAATGCACAGTGTTAAAATGCTATCTAGTTTCCTAATCATAAGACTGTGATGTGCCTCGCAGAGAAAATCATGTTAGATAAACTCCGTTCAGGCATGAGTAATACTGCTGTTGGCTATGAGTTCAATGTTAATGAATCAACAACATACACTGAATAAAATGTCTTTTAAAAGAAACACACATAAAACAAGGTTAATGAAAATCTTACCAGAGGCTCACAGGAACCTAACCCTGTATTTCTCCTAAGCGCAATGATTCAATATTTGCTGCTATTTTATAGAATATAACTATGTGAATTATGCGAGTCAATTGCGTGTACACATATATATACATATACACATATACATATATGTGTGTGTGTTATTTACACACAGAACTGCACAGATGTGGCAAAATGATAACTAGATGAAGAATACAAGAATATTTGTTGTTCTAGTATTTTATTTTTCTGTGGATTTAACTTTTTCAAAATAAAGTGTTGGGAGAAAAAACATACATACACACACAGACTGTGGCTTGTGACCTGTCAATGGTCATAAAATTAATTTAGACAGTGCAACGAAAAAGAATGGAATGGAGTTGAGTCGAGTAGCATAGAAAATATCAGGTTCTTGGATTTGTGTTTTGTGAAATGTGTTTCCAGATAGGGTGTGGATGTCTGTTTGCTGGGTTGTAAAGTAAAAAATTTTTCTTAATATAAGTTAGGTTCCAAAAATCTTTGCAAGTCGGGGACCTATAGGATTAAAGCACCCTCCTGTCACCCCTCTTTCACCTCCTCTTTTCTGTACCAGGGTCCAGCCCTGTCACCAGAGGGGGTCCTTCTCCTCCCCAGGCTGGCCCACCACAGGCTGTGGCTCCCCCCTTCTGCTGTCACCCCATCCATTCTCCTCAGCTTCCCCATCACTCCATCCCTTCCCACCTGCTCCTTCCAGGCCTTCTAGAATCCTATTGTAATCTCCCCAATATAATCCCCTTGGCTCTGATATGTTTTGCTCTAGGCCTCTGCGAAGGGATGTCTAGTCCATCAACAAGCCCTTAAACTTGTCTCTGATCCATGCACCATGGAGGCAGTTGGGGGGGTGGGGGGGGGGAGCAAGGGTCTATGAGAGCAGAAGGGAAACACTGCGGGGAGGGGAGAGCAGCGAAGGCTTCCATGACGAGTTGCTCCCTCAGAGATTACAAGTTCAAGTTTCTTTTACTAAGTTACTAGCAGAGTTCTGTATAAGAAATAGAAATGTTTCATCATGTTCGTTTGAATGAGTTCTGAAAGGCCTAGTGTTATGGTGCATGAGAAACCTATGGATTCCAGATGAGGAGGCTTCTCTGGCCTCTCAATGAGTGCTCATGTATTTAATATTCACTCTTTGTTTTGTTTTTGTTTTTGGTTTGTTGTTGTTGTTGTTGTTTTTGAATGACAAAATGTTGAGTGTCTGTGCATGTATGTGCCTCCCCCTCCCCCAGCTCCTGTTACGATCTGAGAGCCTCCCAAACTGGAAGTTCCGGAGAAAACAAGGCGCTTATCCCCAGAAGGGCTTGAAAACCATGAGGCCCTGGTTCTCTTGATTTGGATGATTGTAGGTGAGCTCTCCCCACAGCATGCCTCAGGCCTCTCTGCTCACGGAGAAGAGCCCCCTCGTTCTACAGGACTCCTGAGGTCTCCTGTTCTTCTGCAGCCTGGCGCCGGGAGCTGCGCCCCTGGAAAAAGTGGTAGGCTCGGATGCTGAGAGGGAGCCCCCATACACAGTAAGGAGCATCTTGGAGGTGGAGGAAGGCTTGTAGTCAATGTCAGGTAGTTGCTTGGCAGTTGGCATGTCGTCCCCTGGACGTTGCTCTCTTCCTCCCTCCAACCGAGGCTCCGGTGGAAGCATCGGGCCACCACAGTACGCGCAGTGACACAGCACCTGACACAAGGATGGGGGTCCAGGAACAAGCCTAGACACTGAGGTGCTATCGGTCAGGAAACCCACCTTTTCTCCCTTCCACTCACCCCATCGCCCTCTAGGACAGTGATGGCAAACCTTTTGAGCTCGGCGTGTCAGCATTTTGAAAAACCCTAACTTAACTCTGGTGCCGTGTCACATATAGAAATTTTTTGGTATTTGCAACCATAGTAAAACAAAGATTTATATTTTTGATATTTATTTTATATATTTAAATGCCATTTGACAAAGAAAAATCAACCAAAAAAATGAGTCGCGTGTCACCTCTGACAAGCGTGTCATAGGTTCGCCATCGCTGCTCTAGGATACGACTCCCAACTGAGGCAGGAGCCCATGCTGCCCTCAGCCCTGTTTGGCCGCTGTCCTTGAACTTCTTTAATACATGCTTTTTGAGCACCTGCTGTAGTTCTGGGTGCCCTGCTAAGCACTGCGCCTGGGAGGATAGCTCTGCGCTCCCTGCTGGTTCTCTTTCAGTCCTGTTTGTCAGCGACCCTTTACAATTCCCTAAGCTGAAGCCTCAAACTGGTGTCCTATAAGACAGATCAAGCAATTGCATCTGGCCTGACAGTTTTGGCCAGTATAGTTGCATGGTTGCTGTTATTTTTAAATCTTGAATTATCTGTTGCATCTAAAATTTAGGAGACTCCACCACATTCTGGTTACCTATTGCTGCATAACAAACCACCCAGATTTTGTGGCATAAAACACAACCATTTGCCATGTGTCTGCAGGTCAGGGATTTGGATAAACCACGGCTGGGCAGTGGGATTTAGGGGGGATGGGGGGAGGTCACTGCTCCCTGAACTCTGGAAAGGCTCAAATGGCTGGGTGTCATGAAGCGCTAGGAGCAT
>NW_005880396.1:0-6382 GCF_000147115.1 Myotis lucifugus | reverse complement strand
GTTATGTTGTCACCTGTCTCCATTGAACCACTACCACCCTCAGGTCTTCCCAGACTTCTTTTCATTCTCATTAAGTGCTGAGTTTGTTTCATTAGACTACTCTAATCCCTATAAGAGATAAAACAGAGCTTTTGACACTACAGGCCCAGAGTTGATCCTTTCAAGTAGTATCTGGATATGTTTTACATGTTAAACATTAATATGCATAATTCTTCTGCTGTTTATTACAAGACAGAATGAAAAGACATGTAACAAAAGAAAATCAGGCTCAGCCAGTGTTGCTCAATCGTTTGAGCACTGAACTATGAACCAGGAAGTCACAGCTCGATTCCCTGTCAGGCTACATGCCCGGGTTACTGGCTTGAACCCCAGTAAGGGGTGTACAGGAGGCCGCCGATCAATGATTCTCATCATTGATTTTTCTGTCTCTCTCCCTCTCCCTTCCTCTCGCTGAAATCAATAAAAAAATATTTTTAAAAAAACAATATTAAAAAAATCAGAATGTTTTAGTGATGTTTTGTTTTTACTAAGAAGTCTAGAATATTTTTCAATGCTTTTTATTGTTCATATCACCTCTCCCATTTATACTTGGGAAATGGGCAAAGAGCTTCAAGCCACTCAAGATCATCCAATGTCAAGCTAGAAATTATAATACAATGACTACCAACTATTCCAGTAATTGCTTGAGCTTAAGATGTCTCCCTAGTATTTTGAATTCTTTTACATATAAGCTTAATTTTATGTTTCAGGTTTTATAGGAGTTTACTTTGTTTTTACTCATGTTTGTTTTCATCTTCTGCATTTAAAGTTTAGTCGGTTTCTCACTGAATTGTCATCTCCGGGGGAAGTTGGTGTGATATGCTAATGACATTTGAATTGTGGGGAATATACAAGTGCCCCAAATATTCCTTATTTGCATGAACTTTCCACTCTCTTAAAATTAAAATATTGCCGAAACCGGTTTGGCTCAGTGGATAGAGCGTCGGCCTGCGGACTGAAAGGTCCCAGGTTCGATTCCGGTCAAGGGCATGTACCTGGGTTGCGGGCACATCCCCAGTGGGAGATGTGCAGGAGGCAGCTGATCGATGTTTCTCTCTCATCGATGTTTCTAACTCTCTATCTCTCTCCCTTCCTCTCTGTAAAAAATCAATAAAATATATTAAAAAAAAAAATTAAAATATTAGAAGAAGTCAGAGACATTGGAGGGGACCAGATCACCTACAGACGCCGGTAGGCGACAATAAGGACGTGTTCTTACTCTGTGTCAGAAGCGCCATGGAAAGTTCTGAGCAGAGGAGTAACAGGGGCCCACATATGTTTTTAAAAATTAAGTCTGGTTCTTCTTTGGAAAATAGACTGGGGGGAGGCAGGTAAGAATGAAAGCAGGGAGACTAGTTAGGAGGCCACTAGTAAGCCAGGTGAGAGGGGATGGTGACTGGGACCAGAGTGCCAGCAGTGAGAGTGATGAGGAACAGATGGGTTTGGGTCAATTATGAAGAAAGAGTAGATGAGACAGCCTATTTCTGGATATTTTTTTATATGAAAAATAAATATCTATGTTACTTAAGCTGCCATGATTTTGAGTTTTTCAGTTATATGTAGCTGTGGATGAAAAAAAGACCACATGCTAACCTGACAAGCTCAGGGAAGACCTGAATGGCAATGTTGCAAACTCAAAGGCCTCAAGTAACCACATTGGATGGTCTGAAATTAAAACTGTAACTAAAAGCAGTTTATAGTGGGTAGTCATGTCCCAGACCAGTATCTTCCCTGACAAAGGTCAATCTTTGCCTCAACTGAGCCTATTGTCTTTTTGCATCTAAGATAACATCCTTGTGAAATGTCAGGGTAACTTGTAACTTCCCTTTTTCCAGACTACTCAGGACAGAAACCATAAATTCCTTCATCGTTATTGCTATCATGTTAATTGCTGACTATTAACTATCCTGCACCCACCTGGGTAAAAGAATTATGTGTGTATCATTTTACTTTTTATCCAATCCAAGAGGTCCTCGCCCCTCCCCACCTCAGATTTGCTTTCTCCCACCCCCCTAATCTATCACCAATGGATTTCATGTAACCTACCTATGTCTCTTCCTTTGATTGTAATGTATAAAACAAGGTGAAGAACTGCCATTCTCCGGAGCATTATCCCAATCCATTGAGGTTCTGCTTCCCGGCAATTGTCAACAGTTTGGCTCAAATAAACTCACAAAAATTCTTTACAGGTTTCAATATTTTTACATTAACACAGCCAAACTTAACTAACCCGTTTTACTTGTCCCCCGCCCTTAAACCCATTCCTCTCCCATCTCAGTAAATGTCAGTTTCATTCTACCAACTGCTCAGGCTAAAAACCTTGGAGTCAATATTAATGTCTTGGTGTGTTTTTTCATATTCCACAACCATTCCATCAACAATTATCAGGAAGGTTATCAGGGATTCAGGCTCACTCTATAGAAGCGCTCTACCTAACTAATACCCCCAAGGTGTGGTCCTCATTCTCATGGTCCCACGTGGCTGCTAGAACTAGAGCCATCATGTCTGCATTCCAAGCAACAAGAATGAAGAAAAGAAAGGAGAATGGTGTCCTCTCTCCCCTTTTTAGAAGGCTTTCTAAAGATCCTTACTCTTATCCTTGTATCTCATTGGCTGAAGTGTAGTCATATGGCCACATCTGGCTATGAGGGAGTCTAGGAAATGTTTCTTAGAGGTTGTGTGTGACTCCTAAATAAAACGGTGTACCGTTACTAGGCCTCTGAAGCAATATGAAGATAGGCTGCCAGTGTAGTCTCTACTCCAGAGTTTGGAGTTTGATTTTGGAAGAAATGAGTTCTAGTCTTATCTCTGGCACTATCTAGCTTCGTGATGTTGAGCTAAGATTTGATTACTAAATCTCTATTTCAATTGCAAAATAAAACAATTGGACTGAATGATTTTTAAGTTCCATTCTAACAGTGACATGGCATGAGTCTTTGAATTTGTCATATAATAAGGAACTTGTAGTTTTCACAAGAGATAAAAAGTCTTCAAGAAAAGTTTATGCAAGATGATGTCTATCAAATGTCTTAAAATTGTTTTCTGTAATTCAAAGATTCATTTCAAATTTATTTATGAATACAATTCCATTCTTCCATCTTTCAGAATCTTTCCGCATATAGGTATAGATAATTTTAACAAATACTTGAAAAGAAGCATACTAATTATATACTACCGTGTACTGAATAAACTTAATATTTTATTTTAAAAAATCTTTAAATAAAAAAATTATTAAATTATATAATCTCTATAAATTTTCTATTAAAATTCAAATGTACCTGGCCAGTATACTCAGTGGTTAGAGCACTGGCTCATGTACCGAAGTGTTTGCGGGTTCAATTCCCAGTCAAGGGCAGGTACCTGAGTTGCAGGTTCAATCCCAGGTCCAGGCCAGGGTGCGAGCAGGAGGCAACCAATCAATGTGTCTCTTTCACATTGATGTTTCTCTCTCTCCCTCCCTCCCACTCTCTGTAAATATTCTTGGCTGAGGATTAACAATCACAACAACAAATTCTAATGTGATACTTGTAATAAATAATATTTTATCATTATCATTAGCATATCTTATAATTAAATCAGCTAATATATTGTTCATTGAATCTTATATAGACAAGCTTTATACCTTATTTAATTCCTCTAGTCATGGATTTATTATTTTATTTTTGGGTGCTATTTATTAATAGAAGTGTAGTTTGTCTTTTGACCAAATTAGAGCAGGTTAATATACAATTCCTGATTGTATATTAAACTGAACACTTATTTCAGGGATAATTTTTTTTAATAAAATAGGAGATTTAGATGAAGAGGCAAAAAATTAGCTTAAACCTCAATGATACTTACAAAATAAGTGATATGAACTTTATTTTTTAGAATTTATCTTTATTATTGAAAGTAATACAGACGTACCCTTTTTCCCCCTTTGACCCTTTCTAGCCTGCCCCCAAACCCCACCTGAGGCCTTTACCACACTAATTTGATGGGTTCAAGGATCAAATGCTAAAACATAAACTGTTATATATTACTCAAAGAACAACTATAGAGAAAGGAAGCAGCCCTAGCTGGTTTGGCTCAGTGGATAGAGTGTCGGCCTACAGACCAAAGGGACCCGGGTTCAATTCTGGTCAAGGGCTTGTACCTCGGTTGCAGGCTCCTCCCTGGCCCGGGCCCTGGTTGGGGCGCATGGAGGAGGCAACCAATCAATGTGTTTCTCTCACATCGATGTTTGTCTCTGTCTTTCCCTCTCTCTTCCACTCTCTCTAAAATCAATGGAAAAATATCCTTGGGTGAGGATTTAAAAAAGAGAGAGAGAAAGGAAGCAAATCAAATCACAAAAGAAAAAACTTAAACAAATATTAAAAATCTTTAGTTCAATATTTATAAATAAAATGTACATTAAAACAACAATGCAAAATCAGGATGTTTTGTTGTTGTTCTTGTTGTTAATCTTCACCCAAGGATATTTTTCCATTGATTTTTAGAGAGAGTGGAAAGGAGCGAGGGGGGGAGGGAAAGAGAGAGAAGAAACATTGATGTGAGAAAGACATATCAATTGGTTGCCTCCTGCATGAACCAGGGATCAAACCTGCAATCCAGGATAGGAATCAAATCTGTGACCCTTCGGTGTATGGGTTGATGCTCTAATCTTGAGCAACACTGGCCAGGGCTGAAACCAGGGGTTTTTGCTTCTCAAATTATCATTTTAAAAAATTGATAACAACAATTTTGTTCAGAGTATGAAAAGAAACAAACAGGTAATTAATCCCTTATATTAATGGAAGCAATGTTAATCGATACAAAAAAATATACACCAAATATCTTGAAATTATGTTTATCAACTTAGAAATACCTCTCCTAAAAAAGTTCTTCTCAGGAAATAATTAAAGGTAACTGCAAATATGTAGCTGCATTATTAAAGGCTATAAATGTCCAATAATCTGGGTTAAGTACTGTGTTTCATAAATTATTGAGTAGTCTTTTAAAATGATATTTTGAAACATATTTATTGACATGTAAAGTTATTCAAAATTATTGTTAATGGGAATCCCAGTTTTGTAAAGAATAAAAATTATGCTTATATAAATACATATAATTTTGGTTAAATATACCAGTGTACTGAGAATTTACATGATACCTATTTTTATTTTACTGTGGATCATCTATAGTTATACTTTTTGTGCAGTGAGCATGCATTTAACAAAGTTTTAAGTAATAATCTAATAATTATTTTACATAAATGGTGTAGGCCTCAAATATGTCATCCAAAAAAAATCTCCTTAGTCTATGATCCTTTTTAATGAAAAATAAGAATTAGAAACTTGTTGAGCCGTACACTCAGCACAAAGTCCCCGTCCCTGCCCTTCTCCAGTGGTAGAGCCCCACAGCTGTGTTTGTAATGGCTTAAGTGGGTACGGCCAGGTGTGGACATTTGTGCAAACAAGGGCACCAAGGGCCTCTGTCTCCTTATCTGGAACTGGAGTTCAGTTTGCCTAGTGAGCATTACTTGAACTAAAAACAAATAAACCAGAACTATGAGGTGCTATAATAAAAGGGTAGAGAAAATTAGTCTACTGAGCGAGATATAGAGAAAGTAAGGAAAGAATAGAGAAGATGGGAAACTAGAATA
This sequence comes from Myotis lucifugus, assembly GCF_000147115.1. NCBI lineage: Eukaryota > Metazoa > Chordata > Mammalia > Chiroptera > Vespertilionidae > Myotis > Myotis lucifugus. The sequence goes on along the minus strand of NW_005880396.1, from coordinate 720 downwards.
CAAGAAAGACAAAAAGGAATAATCTTAGTTCAGGCTTTTTTTTTCCAAAGCTTACCAGGCCTCATAGCCCTTCTTGTCCCAAGATTCCAATAAAAACCTATATTCTATGATAAAATTTGTTTTCTTCTCAACCTAGTTTTTAAGTAAGTTTTTGGTTTTGCACAGAAAACACATAGATTAAGAAATTTTTTTATCAGTTAAGAAAGCAGAAATCAGACCAACATTTTTTAAAGTTTATTTTTTATTGTCATTACTAGAGGCCCGGTGCATGAATTTGTGCATGGGTGGGGTCCCTCCGGGTGGCCTGTAGGGATCGGGCCGAAACCAGCAGTCCAATGCCACCTGCAGCTTCTACCTGCTGCTCCTGCTCATCCCTGTCCCACTGTGCCTGCTGCGGGCTCGAGCCCAATCAGTCCTGATCGAGAGAGGCTTGTGCTGCTGCAGCACCGCTAGCCAGCCATGAGCCCTGCATCTGGCACCCTTGCAAGAGGAGTGGCCTGCAGAATCAGGCTGAAACTGGCTCTCTGACATCCTCCCCCCCACCCCCCCCGAGGGGTCCCAGTTGCGAAGAGGGCGCAGGCCCAAGTAGACGCACCCCCCCCGTTGCATGATCAGGCCTCGGGGAGGGAACCGAAGGGAGGCGTCGAGGGTGTGTTTGGGCCCATCCTTGCCTCAGTTCCAATCCCACCGGGATCCCCAGCAGCAAAGCTAACCTACCGG
>NW_005880395.1:4714-6561 GCF_000147115.1 Myotis lucifugus | reverse complement strand
CATTTCCCTGGAATATCAGTGCGTATTTTAAGTGTTTTACCAAAATTAGACAGTTTTCTTAAAAGTATAGACATGCATCTTCAGGATTTGAACTGTGTCATTCAGAAAACTCCAGGCAATTCAGCTTCAATTGTAAATATAATCAGTATTCTCTTCATTTAACGGCTTTATACACAAATTCTGAGCTCTATAAACAGCAATTCTTAATGTTTGAAAGCACTTTCTTCGAAAAACACCATCTAACGTTACCGGAGTGTAAACATTATCAGTACTCTCGGCATTTCCCAGCTTTCTACCTCTAATCCTGGTGATTGATGCAGGCAATAAAGATAGAAGGGCTCTATTACATAGTATTTTAAGTGTTTCTTACATGTTTCTAATGATTTCCCGGAAATATCATTGTGTATTTTAAGAGTTTTACAAAATTAGCCAGTTTTCTTAGAAGTATGGACAAGAATCTTCAGGATTTGAACTGTGTCACTCAGAAAAGGCCAGGCAAGTCGCCTCAATTGTAAATATAATCAGTATTCTCTTCATTTAACGGCTTTATACACAAATTCTGAGCTCTAAAAACAGCAATTCTTAATGTTTGGAAGCACTTTCTTCGAAAAACACCATCTAATGTTACCGAATTGTAAACATTATCCTTACTCTCGGCATTTCACAGCTTTCTACCTCTAATCCTGGTGATTGATGCAGGCAATAAAGATAGAAGGGCTCTATTACCTAGTATTTTAAGTGTTTCTTACATGTTTCTAATCATTTCCCGGAAATATCATTGTGTATTTTAAGAGTTTTACCAAAATTAGCCAGCTTTCTTAGAAGTATAGACACAAATCTTCAGGATTTGAACTGTGTCACTCAGAAAACACCAGGCAAGTCGCCTCAATTGTAAATATAATCAGTATTCTCTTCATTTAACGGATTTATACACAAATTCTGAGCTCTATAAACAGCAATTGTTAATATTTGATAGTACTTTCTTGTGAAAAACACCATCTAAAGTGGCCTGATTGTAAACATTATCAGTACTCTCGGCATTTCACAGCTTTCTACCTCTAATCTTGGTGATTGAACACGGCTATATAGATAGAACGGCTCTATTTCTTAGTATTTCAAGTGTTTCTTACATGTTTCTAATCATTTCCCGGGAATATCATTGCGTATTTTAAGTGTTTTACAAAATTAGCCGGTTTTCTTAGAAGTATAGAAACGAATCTTCAGGATTTGAACTGTGTCACTCAGAAAACACCAGCTAAGTCGCCTCAATTGTAAATATAGTAAGTTTTCTCTTCATTTAAGGGCTTTATACACAAATTCTGAGCTCTATAAACAGCAATTCTTAATGTTTGAAAGCACTTTCTTCGAAAAACACCATCTAACGTTAACGGATTGTAAACATTATCAGTACTCTCAGCATTTCACAGCTTTCTACCTCTAATACTGGTGATTGATGGAGGCATTAAAGATAGAAGGGCTCTATTTCCTAGTATTTTAAGTGTTTCTTACATGTTTCTAATCATTTCTCGGAAATATCATTGTGTATTTTAAGAGTTTTACCAAAATTAGCCAGTTTTCTTAGAAGTGTAGACACAAATCTTCAGGATTTGAACTGTGTCATTCAGAAAACTCCAGGCAATTCAGCTACAATTGTAAATATAATCAGTATTCTCTTCATTTAACGGCTTTACACAAATTCTGAGCTCTATAAACAGCAATTGTTAATATTTGATAGCATTTTCTTCGGAAAAACACCATATAAAGTGGCCGGATTGTAAACATTATCAGTACTCTCGGCATTTCACAGCTTTCTACCTCTAATCTTGGTGATTGAACACAGCTATATA
>NW_005880395.1:0-4535 GCF_000147115.1 Myotis lucifugus | reverse complement strand
AATTGTAAAATATAATAAGTATTCTCTTCATTTAATGGCTTTATACACAAATTCTGAGCTGTATAAACAGCAATTCTTAATGTTTGAAAGCATTGTCTTCGAAAAACACCATCTAAAGTTGCCGGATTGTAAACATTATCAGTACTCTCAGCATTTCACAGCTTTCTACCTCTAATCTTGGTGATTGAACACGCCTATATAGATAGAACGGCTCTATTCCTTAGTATTTCAAGTGTTTCTTACATGTTTCTAATCATTTCCCGGGACTATCATTGTGTATTTTAAGAGTTTTACCAAAATTAGACAGTTTTCTTAGAAGTATAGACATGAATCTTCAGCATTTGAACTGTGGCATTCAGAAAACGCCAGGCAATTCAGCCTCAATTGTAAATATTATCAGTATTCTCTTCATTTAATGGCTTTATACACAAATTCTGAGCTGTATAAACATCAATTCTTAATGTTTGAAAGCACTTTCTTCGGAAAAAGACCATCTAAAGTTGCCGCATTGTAAATATTATTAATAACCTGTGCATTTCACAACTTTCTAAGTGTAATTGTGGTGATTGATGCAGGCCATAAAGATAGAACGGCTCTATTTCCTAGTATTTTAAGTGTTTCTTACATATTTCTAATCATTTCCCGGGAATATCATTGTGTATTTTAAGAGTTTTACCAAAATTAGCCAGTTTTCTTAGAAGTATACACACGAATCTTCAGTATTTGAACTGTGTCACTCAGAAAACGCCAGGCAAGTCGCCTCATTTGTAAATATAATCAGTATTCTCTTCATTTAACGGCTTTATACACAAATTCTGAGGTCTATAAACAGCAATTCTTAATGTTTGAAAGCACGTTCTTCGAAAAACACCATCTAAAGTTGCCTGATTGTAAACATTATCAGTACTCTCAGCATTTCACAGCTTTCTACCTCTAATCTTGGTGATTGAACACGGCTATATGGATAGAACGGCTCTATTCTTTAGTATTTCAAGTGGCTCTTACATGTTTCTAATCATTTCCCGGGACTATCATTGTGTATTTTAAGAGTTTTACCAAAATTAGCCAGTTTTCTTAGAAGTATAGACACGAATCTTCAGGATTTGAACTGTGTCACTGAGAAAACTCCAGGAAATTCAGCCTCAATTGTAAATATAATCAGTATTCTCTTCATTTAACGGATTTATACACAAATTCTGAGCTCTATAAACAGCAATTCTTAATATTTGAAAGCACTTTCTTCATAAAAACACCATCTAAATTTGCCGGATTGTAAACATTATCAGTACTCTAAGCATTTCACAGCTTTCTACCTCTAATCCTGGTATTTCATGCTGGCCATAAAGATAAAACGGCTCTATTTCCTAGTATTTCAAGTGGTTCTTAAATGTTTCTAATCATTTCCCGGGACTATCATTGTGTATTTTAACAGTTTTACCAAAATTAGACAGTTTTCTTAGAAGTATAGACATGAATCTTCAGGATTTGAACTGTGTCACTGAGAAAACTCCAGGCAATTCAGCCTCAATTGTAAATATAATCAGTATTCTCTTCATTTAACGGATTTATACACAAATTCTGAGCTCTATAAACAGCAATTCTTAATATTTGAAAGCACTTTCTTCGAAAAACACCATCTAAAGTTGCCGGATTGTAAACATTATCAGTACTCTCGGCATTTCACAGCTTTCTACCTCTAATCCTGGTTATTGAACACGGCTATATAGATAGAACGGCTCTATTTCCTAGTATTTCAAGTGTTTCTTACATGTTTCTAATCATTTCCCAAGACTATCATTGTGTATTTTAAGAGTTTTACCAAAATTAAACAGTTTTCTTAGAAGTATAGACATGAAATTTCAGGATTTGAACTGTGTCATTCAGAAAACTCCAGGCAATTCAGCTTCAATTGTAAATATAATCAGTATTCTTTTCATTTAATGGCTTAATACACCAATTCTGAGCTCTATAAACAGCAATTCTTAATGTTTGAAAGCACTTTCTTCTGAAAAAAAACATCTAAATTTGCCTAATTGTAAACATTATCAGTACTGTCGGCATTTCACAGCTTTCTACCCTAATCCTGGTGAATGATGCAGGCCATAAAGATAGAACGGCTCTATTTCCTCGAATTTCAAGTGTTTCTTACATGTTTCTAATCATTTCCCGGGAATATCATTGTGTATTTTAAGTGTTTTACCAAAAGTAGATAGTTTTCTTAGAAGTATAGACACGAATCTTCAGGATTTGAACTGTGTCACTGAGAAAACTCCAGGCAATTCAGCCTCAATTGTAAATATAATCAGTATTCTCTTCATTTAACGGATTTATACACAAATTCTGAGCTCTATAAACAGCAATTCTTAATATTTGAAAGCACTTTCTTCAGAAAAACACCATCTAAATTTGCTGGATTGTAAACATTATCAGTACTCTAAGCATTTCACAGCTTTCTACCTCTAATCCTGGTATTTCATGCTGGCCATAAAGATAAAACGGCTCTATTTCCTAGTATTTCAAGTGTTTCTTACATGTTTCTAATCATTTCCCTGGAATATCATTGTGTATTTTAAGTGTTTTACCAAAATTAGACAGTTTTCTTAGAAGTATAGACATGAATCTTCAGTATTTGAACTGTGTCATTCAGAAAAATGCATGCAATTCAGCTTCAATTGTAAATATAATCAGTATTCTCTTCATTTAAGAGCATTATACACAAATTCTGAGCTCTATAAACAGCAATTCTTAATGTTTGAAAGCACTGTCTTCGAAAAACACCATCTAAAGTTGCCGGATTGTAAACATTATCAGTACTCTCAGCATTTCACAGCTTTCTACCTCTAATCTTGGTGATTGAACACGGCTATATAGATAGAACGGCTCTATTCCTTAGTATTTCAAGTGTTTCTTACATGTTTCTAATCATTTCCCGGGACTATCATTGTGTATTTTAAGAGTTTTACCAAAATTAGACAGTTTTCTTAGAAGTATAGACATGAATCTTCAGCATTTGAACTGTGGCATTCAGAAAACGCCAGGCAATTCAGCCTCAATTGTAAATATTATCAGTATTCTCTTCATTTAATGGCTTTATACACAAATTCTGAGCTGTATAAACAGCAATTCTTAATGTTTGAAAGCACTTTCTTCCGAAAAACACCATCTAAAGTTGCCGCATTGTAAATATTATTAATAACCTGTGCATTTCACAACTTTCTAAGTGTAATTGTGGTGATTGATGCAGGCCATAAAGATAGAACGGCTCTATTTCCTAGTATTTTAAGTGTTTCTTACATATTTCTAATCATTTCCAAGGAATATCATTGTGTATTTTAAGAGTTTTACCAAAATTAGCCAGCTTTCTTAGAAGTATACACACGAATCTTCAGTATTTGAACTGTGTCACTCAGAAAACGCCAGGCAAGTCGCCTCATTTGTAAATATAATCAGTATTCTCTTCATTTAACGGCTTTATACACAAATTCTGAGGTCTATAAACAGCAATTCTTAATGTTTGAAAGCACGTTCTTCGAAAAACACCATCTAAAGTTGCCTGATTGTAAACATTATCAGTACTCTCAGCATTTCACAGCTTTCTACCTCTAATCTTGGTGATTGAACACGCCTATATAGATAGAACGGCTCTATTTCCTAGTATTTCAAGTGTTTCCTACATGTTTCCAATCATTTCCCGGGAATAACATTGCGTATTTTAAGTGTTTTACCAAAATTAGACAGTTTTCTTAGAAGTATAGACATGAATCTTCAGGATTTGAACTGTGTCATTCAGGAAACTCCAGGCAATTCAGCTTCAATTGTAAATATAATCAGTATTCTCTTCATTTAACGGATTTATACACAAATTCTGAGCTCTATTAACAGCAATTTTTAATGATTGAAAGCATTTTATCGGAAAAACACCACCTAAAGTTGCCGCATTGTAAACATTGTCAATACCCTGTGTATTTCACACCTTTCTAAGTGTAATCCTGGTGATTGATGCAGGCCATAAAGATAGAACGGCTCTATTTCCTAGTATTTTAAGTGTTTCTTACATGTTTCTAATCATTTCCCGGGAATATCATTGTGTATTTTAAGTGTTTTACCAAAAGTAGACAGTTTTCTTAGAAGTATAGACATGAATCTTCAGGATTTGAACTGTGGCATTCAGAAAACTCCAGGCAATCCAGCTTCAATTGTAAATATAATCAGTATTCTCTTCATTTAATGGCTTGATACACAAATTCTGAGCTTTATAAACAGCAATTCTTAATGTTGGAAAGCACTTTCTTCGAAAAACACCATCTAACGTTACCGGATTGTAAACATTATCAGTACTCTCAGCATTTCACAGCTTTCTACCTCTAATCTTGGTGATTGAACACGGCTATATAGATAGAACGGCTCTATTCCTTAGTATTTCAAGTGTTTCTTACATGTTTCTAATCATTTCCCGGGAATATCATTGCGTATTTTAAGTGTTTTACCAAAAGTAGACAGTTTTCTTAGAAGGATAGACATGAATCTTCAGGATT
>NW_005880394.1:0-6383 GCF_000147115.1 Myotis lucifugus | reverse complement strand
CCCTGGCACCCCCGGAACTACATTATTTTGATGTCAACTGTATTAGAATAAATACACCGTTCAACAAATTTATCAACCTCATAAAACCGCGGCGAGCGCTTTGAAGCCCAAGTCAGACGTGAGAATCTGGGGATTCCCCGGGCCGGCAGGACCAGGAGGCGGCAGCCCGATGCAGCAAAGAAGCCGCGGCTGCTTTCTCTCAGAAAGCGGGAACTGGGGGAGCAGGAGAGAAAAGATGTCACTCGGAAGTTCGGTTCCTGTCTCCTCAGGCCCGAAAAGCTGCCGCCTCAGACTTCATGGTGCTGGTGACGCCTCATGGATGGGGCCTGCCCGCCCCTCGGGAACTCACCTCCAAACCGCCTGCTCCTCTAGGAAAGGCCCTCAGGGGGCACTCATTTGGGAAAATCAAATTAGATTCGCTTTTGATGAGCCTGTCTGAGCCCTGCGTTGCGCATGCGGAGGAGGGACCCCCCGGAGTGCTGGCCGCATTCACCTTCCACCACGAACACGGCGCCCAGGCCCCGGGACCAGGGGGTCTGGAGAAAGCAGCTGGGCCGGGCTCCCCACTTCCTCAGGGCGCACACCCCTAAGCCATGAACGCATGATTGAGGACGCTCTGAAGTGCTCAACAGATGACAGTCTTACCAGGTGTACCGGTTAATAATGGCGGATTTTGTGAACAAAGAAAACACGATAATTTCAAGAAAAACATCAAAGGTGCTCTATTCAAAGTAATGTCCATTGCTAGCTACACATTTCCCCCATCTTTCAGGTAATCTGTGGATACCGTCCCAATAGAACTTTTCTTGTTTTGAGGCAAACCATTCAGAGACCCAAATTTCCACTTCTTCGTACGTGTTGAAGTGCTGCTCAGAAAGCGCGTGTGCCATCGATCAGAACAAGTGGTAACAAGAAGGAGCAAGGTCTGGTGAACACGGCGGGTGGGTTAATACTTCCCAGGCAAGACCTTTTAACGTGTCTTTAACTGGTTTTGAAGTGTGTGATGGTGCGTCATCATGAAGCAAAATTCCTTTGCCATGTCTTCTGGCCCATTCTGGTCGTTTCACGATCAAAGCGTGGTTCAAATTGATTATTTGTTGTCGGTAGCGATCAGTATTAACCGTTTCACCTGGTTTGAGAAGTTCATGACACACCACACCTTCCTGATCCCACCAAACGCAGAGCACTGTCTTCTTTCCCAAGCGATTTGGCCTTGCAGTTGATGTTGATGGTTGACCTGGATCAACCCATGATTTTGTGCGTTTGGGATTCTCAAAATAAATCCACTTTTCATCGCCAGTCACAATTCGATACAAAAAAAGACTTTCGTGCCATTGAAGCAACATTTTACTGATGACTTTTCAGTTTTCCATTTTGTCTTTCGTTCAATTGATGTGGCACCCACTTTCCTTCCTTTAAAATCTTTCCCTTTGCTTGTAAACGATCGGAAATTGTTTGCTGCACAATGTTTACTCTTTCTGCAAGTTGTTTTTGAGTTTGACCTGCATCTTCATCCAATAATGCTTGTAGTTGTTGGTCCTGAAACTTTTTGGTTGACCTGGACGTTCTTTGTCTTTCACATCAAAATCATCACTTTTAAAGCGTTTAAACCAGCGTTCACAAGTATCTTGAAATGGAGCATGTTCACCATAAGCTTCCCGAAGTATACGATCACTTTCAGCAGCACTTTTCTTCAAAATAATGAATTAAAACTTCCCGCAAATGCTCTTTTTTTGGCACGAAATTCGACATTTTTAGGCGTAAAAATATCTAAGGTGTTAACACCTTCAGCAAATTTGACATATGAAGTTTTGAAGCTTGCTGTCAATACCACAAAATAGCATACATATCAAATCGCATATATATCAACATATGTGTAACTATTGAAAAAAATCCGCATTATTAACTGGTACACCTGGTATGTTTATTAACACCATAAAACTGCTACTCAACACCCTTAGTATTGTTTATAGACAGATACAGGCATTCACGGGCACACACTCACACACACCACGCATACACACACACACACACACACACACACACACACACACACACAAAACACCACGCATACACACACACACACCATGCATACACACACACACCACGCATACACACACACACCACGCATATACACAACACCACACGTACTGAGAACCTACTGTGTGCCCAACACTGCTCCGGAAGCTGGGGACACAACGGTGAACAAAATGGACAAAGGAGCTGACATGTGCTGGGGACAGACAGTAAACAAGTCAATAGGCAAACACACATTGTATCCGACGGCGGTGAGTGTTACGGAGAAAACCAAACCAAGCAGGGGCCCAGCGCGTGCCAGGAGGTAGGGAGGCGTCGCTGGGAAGGGCGGTGGTGTGTGCCTGCAGGAAGCGGGCAGGAGCTGGGCCGACGTCTGGCTGCAGGAAGGGGTCTGGGCGGACGGAATGGCAGTGCGAAGGCCCCGCGGCAGCAGCGTGCTCAGCGAGGAGGGGGTGCGCTGGAGCGCGCGGAACGGGAGCTGAGGCGGCAGAGGGGGCAGTGCGGCCCTCGAGGCTTTCTGGGTGACACAGAAGCCACTGCACAGCGAAGGGTCGCTACGTGTCTTTTCTCCAGCGACACCCAGATCTCTGAGGACAGCGGCCACTGCCTCCGTCTGCGTCCGCACCCTCGCGAGGCTGCCCTGACGTGCGGATACGAGGTGCTGCCCGCAATGGGGCCACGCAGCAAGGCCAGGGGCAAGAAATCATGACGGAAACAAAACACCACACCACCAAGGGCTCGCACGGCACAGGCAGGCATGTGGGTGCTGGGCCTGGTCTGAAGAGGGGGGGAGTCGTCCCCCGCTGCCCTGTGACGTTCCCGGGACGCCGTGGGGAGCCCTGCCCTCCACACACAGGGCCCAGGGCCCGAGCTGAGGGGGAGCATGCGGGACTTCCCACTGCTGGGTCCGAGCCCTGGCTGCCCTCGCCGGGCATGTCCACCGGATCTCTGATTCTCCTACGGCTCAGCCCGCCGTCCACTCAGACACAGCGGCCCCACCTCCGGGGCCCCCAGCTGCCCAGGGAGATGCCGCCCTCCGCCCAGCCGCCCCCTTGGTCTGTAAGGCGCCCCCATTCATCCCTGCAAACCGGCGAGGCCCCCGCCATCCCTCCGGCTCTCTGGTCTACCCCGCCCCCCCAATTTGGGCTTTATGTGCTGAGCTGGGGCTGGGGAACCGGGAGGGGGCCAGGGCCACGGTGGCCCTTTTGTGAGCTCCCCCCTCCCCCCCGCCTGCAAATGCCCCGCTGATCCTGCGGTTGCACAACTCCGCGGGCCGGGTCGCTTTTAATCATCTTCCCAGGCCCGTCCCAGAGGAGACAAACCCGAGTGTGAAGGTGCCGGATGCAGTCGGGGGGCCCACTCGGGCGGGGACACGGCCGGGCCCAGGCGCCTCCAGCTCACAGTGTTTGCTCCGGCCTCGGCCAATGAAGACATGCGCCCGCCCGGCTCCCTGACATTCCCTCCTCCTCGCCCACCCCACCCGTGACGCCCGCAGCCAGGGGGCCGCTGAAGCTGGAATCAGACCGCCGGCCCTCTCCACCATCAGAGTGAGAGTGACCTGCGACCTGGGGGACTGCCAGCGGCTGAGAAGCCCGCTGTCCCCCAGGAGCCCAGCGCCCAAACCGCCAGGGCGTCCTGCCAGGGTGCTGACCTCGATCCGGGTCTCCGACTGTCAGGGAGAGGACAGGGCTCTGGCTGCCCACCCCAGAGAGTCCCGCTGCGCCCACAGCTTCACGTGAGGCTCCAAGGAGCCAGACGAGACCCCAGCGAGCCCAGCCTGCCTCTCCCCTCCTGAGACACCCGTTCCACGGTCACAGCCGCACCCTGCATCCCAGCTGGGCCTCCGTGCCCGGAGCTCACCCCTGCCTCCCCCAAACACGGCGGAGCCCAGGATTTGAGTACAAATGGGGCCCCCAAACGCCGTCTCTTCCCCACAGTCCCATGCAGGGCTGCGGACACCAGCGGACACAGTCAGGTCCCGACCCGCTGCACCTCACCCCTCCGCCCCGGGCCAGCCCTCGGGCTTGGGGGCACACAGGCCACACCCCCTCTGGGAGGCGAGCCCCAGAAAGGGGGTGCCCCAGGCCTGGAAGCAGGCGCAGGCTTCGGCACAGAGCCGCAGGGCCCAGGTGTGGGGAGGCGCCGGGAAGACGACGCCTGCTCCAGGGGCTCCTCCTCCAGGCCCCTCGCTGTCTGGGCCTCTGAGAGGGTCGAGGCCTGAAGTGTGGGGCCAGGGCAGGACCCCAACAGCATCCTGGGTCCCAAGGCACTTCCCTCGACGGCCCAAGTCCGGGCCAGCCCTGCTCTGGAGTCACACAGAGAACGTCCAACGCCCCTCCCGCAGCTCCTGGCTCTGCGTCTGCACCTCCGATTCCAGTCGCCCATCAGCCCCGGGTGCATGCTGCGCGGCCCTGGGCAAACGGGCATGACCACCAGAGCCGGGCAGTCCTGGACTCACTCAGCACAACCCCACCCACCACTCAACTGGGGCGCTGCGCCCAGGGCCCGGCTCCGGGCAGCGGGAGCAGAGTCAGGACCCCCTCCCACCAGAGCACCCGCAGCAGGTCCGGGGAGTGGGGGAAGGGGGCAGGCCCAGAGGCCAGGAGGGGCAGGGCCGGCCGGACAGCACAAAGGCGGCATTCATGCCGGGAAAGGGCTGCTGGCTTCTCCTTCCAGCCCAACTCTGGGGTCACTCCTCCCACAGCCACTGGGCACCACGTGGGACCCCCATGATGGGCCCTGGGGCTGCGGGGGTGACTCAGATGAGACCCCGCCTCCAGGAAGGGAAGGGGGACATGTATGAAAACTCCTGGGTGCAGGCCCAGAGGGGCCGCCGACGCCCTGGTGTGGACCACCCTCCAGAGCCCGAGGACGGAGATGGGCCGAGTCTTCCAGGCGAAGCCAGTGGAGCGGGGCGCCTGGATGGTCAGCTCCCTGTGCCAACCCAGAGGCGCCCTGGTCTCCAGGCCGGGCGTGTGGACCTTACCCAGTGGGACCGAGGGGAGGAGGCGCCCAGGCCCCGCCTGTCCCCAACAGACAAGGCCCCGAGAGCACAGCGGGCCAGGCTCTCCTCGCCGGAGCGTTTGCTTGTGTTTGCTGCTGACCCGCAGGCGTGGCCCTGGCCCCATCTAGCAAATGTCAGCTCGTTCACCCGCCCCCAGCCCGGAGCGGCCCTGACATTCATGCCCATTGGCCAGGTGGGAAAACTGAGGCCCAGAGAGATTCGCTCACCTGTTCAAGAGCCATGTCCATCAGTGCAGCCGAGAGCAAAAGAGAGGGGCCACTCAGTGTGCCAGGGCCCCCCTCCAAATAGGCCGGCCCCGCGGGCCCCGGAAGCCGCGCCCACAGCCCGCTCCCAAACCCGATCTTGGCCCACTGACCCGCTAACAACCCAAATGCGCTCACCCTCCACAGACTTGGCTCCTAGAGGCTGAGAGAGCAGGTCCACAGGGGGTTCCTGGATAGTTGGGGAGATGGAGTGCCGGAGGGAGCACCCCCAAGGAGCTCCGGACAACGCGGTCAGCCTGGGGCCGGCCAGCAGGTGTCACTACAGCTACGAGGTTGGCACTGGGTTCCAATCTCCCTCCTGCCTGCGAGCCGGGACCTGCCCTCCCACAGAGGCGGGTCCCCTCTGCCTCAGAGCATCTACAGGAGCCCCTGCCGGCACCACCATCCATCACCCCGGCCGCCCCGCCCCCACCGGTGGGGAGGCGTGAGGATGGGGACGGTGGGGAAACTGAGGCTCGGTCCCAGGAAGTGTTCGCTTGGATGGTGTGTGCCATGTCCAATGCTGAGCGTGTCCCCCGCCCCAGCCACCCCGTACATAAGGCGGCGGAACATGCCTAGAACAGGCTGCTGGGAGGGCCTGTGCTCGCGGCCGAGCGGGGAGACTCTCACACGAGGGCGTCCAGCCCAGCCCCCCAACACTTCCCACCCACGGTCCCGGCCGAGGGCTCCGGCCCCTCCTGGCCACCCCCAGGCCGCAGGCTGGCCGGGGTCCCACCCACTGCCCAGGCGACAGGGCACCCCGCCAGGCTCCTCATCCTCAGACAAAGGCCCGGAGCAAAGCACCCGGTGGCGGCCCAGGCTCAGGTTGCTGCCTGCAGGGCCCGGGCTGGGAGGCTGATTATTCATGGAAACCAGGCCTCCGCCATGTTCCTGGGCTGCAGTGGGGCTGGCTTCACAATCGCCTCATTGTGTGGCGGCCATAATGGTGTCTCCAGGGGGCTGGTGGGAGGGAGAGAGAAATAGAAACATTAATGATAAGAGAGAATCTTTGATCGGCTGCCTCCTGCATGCCACCATACTGGGGATAGAGCCTGCAACCTGAGCATGTGCCCTTGACT
>NW_005880393.1:0-6386 GCF_000147115.1 Myotis lucifugus | reverse complement strand
CCCCCTCAACACCATGAAGAACAGGAATACTAAACAATTAATTAGTTAACAACAATTAGTGGCAATAAAGTATAGCCTGGAGGCAATGGACAATTTCTAAAAACACACAAACTACCAAACCTGCCTCCAGAAGGAAGAGGAAGGAAGGAGGGTGGGGGGAGGGGGTCCTAACATGAGGTGACGGGAAGTTCTGACTTCGGGCGGGGGGCACACGGTGCAACATACAGATCTGATAACGCGGAAACCAACAGTAAATTCAAATTTTAAAATAAATCTAAAAAGAAGAAGAAATAGGAAACCTGGGCCCTGGCCAGGCAGCTCGGTTGGTTGGAGTTTGTCCCGATTCGCCAAGGCTGTGGGTTCACGCCCCAGTCAGGGCACAACAAGAAGCCACCAAGGAATGCATAACTAAGTGGAGCAAAACGCACCAATTAAACGACACGGGGTTGCTGGATCGATAAGAAAACGACCCATGGCCCTGGCTGGTGTGGCTCAGTGGATAGAGCGTCGGCCTGCGGACTGAAGGGTCCCGGGTTCGATTCCGGTCAAGGGCACATGCTCGGGTTGCGGGCTCGATCCCCAGTGGGGGGCATGCAGGAGAGAGCCAATCAATGGCTCTCTCTCATCATTGATGTTTCTCTCTCTCCCTCTCCTTTCTTCTCTGAAATCAATAAAAATATATTTAAAAGAAAAAAGAAGAAAACGACCCATGTATGTGCTGTCTACAAGAGACCCACCTCAGGACAAAAGACTCACAGGATGAAAGTGACGGGATGGAAAATTTTTCCCATGCAAATGGAGATGAAAAACAAGCCGGGGAAGCAATACTTATCTCTGAAATTATAATACAAGTCAAAACTGTCTTTCTTCAACCCAGAGCCATATAAAGAAGGTGCTGATTAAGTCTTTTCAGACATGCCCACACTTTAAATGAGAATTTCTTCAACCATCTAAGTGCTAGAGATTTTCACTCTCCCTGAACCAACCAGTTGTACAATAGAAATACTCCACACTTTTCTGCCCAGTGTGTGAAGTAATGAATCACTGATTATGTGATCGTTATATAGTCACTTAAACACTAAATAATTTTAAAAATAACTTATAACAAAGTAGATGTTTCTCTCTCCCTTTCTCTAAAATAAATAATAGTAATAATAATAATAACAATAAAAGGAAATCTGAATAGACCTGTAACAAGATTGAGTCAGTACTCAAAACCTCACAACAAAGAAAACCCAGGACCAGATAGATGGCTTCCCTAGTGAATTTTACCAAACATTTTTTAAAAAATTAACACCAATACCTTTCAAACTCTCCCAAAAAACTGAAGCCTGGCTGGTGTGGCTCGGTGGTTGAGTGTCAACCTATGAACCGGGAGGTCACAGTTCGATTCCTGGTCAGGGCACATGCTTGGGTTGTGGGTTTGATCCCCAGTAGGGGGCGTGTCAGAGGCAGCTGATTAATGATTCTCTCTCATCATTGTTTCTCTCTCTCTCCCTTCCTCTCAAGTCAATAAAAATATTTTTTAAAAATAACTAAAATGAATAAAAAATGAAATAAGCATGTAAATTTTTAAAAATATATTTTATTGATTTTTTACAGAGAGGAAGGGAGAGGGATAGAGAGTTAGAAACATCCATGAGAGAGAAACATCTATCAGCTGCCTCCTGCACACCCCCTACTAGGGATGTGCCCGCAACCCAGGTACATGCCCTTGACCGGAATCGAACCCGGGACCCTTCAGTCCGCAGGCCAACGCTCTATCCACTGAGCCAAACCGGTTTCGGCTCTCTAAATTCTTTTAAATTTTGAAAATGAACTGTATGTTAATAAACACTGATTTTATAATCATTCAAAGTATGTATACCTTTTGGGGGATACCCTATAGAAAATCCTAATGAATCTACCAAAAAACTATTTGAGCTAATAAACAAATCCAGCAAAGTTACAGGATATAAGATCAACACACAAAAAATCAACTGTATTTCTATATGTTAGTAATGAATGATCTAAAATGAAATTAAGAAAACAATTCCATTTACAATGGCATCTGAAAGAATAAACACTTAGGAATAAATTTAACCAAGGAGATAATAAAAGATTGTACACTGAAAACTACCAATAATTGCTGAAAGAAAGAAATTAAAGACCTAAATAAATAGAAAGAATCTTGTGGTCACAGACTGGAAGACTTAATATAGTTCAGACATGAATACTCCCCAAACTGACCTATAGACTCAATGCAATCTCTATCCACATCCTCCTGGCCCTTTTTTTTTTTTTTCAGGAATGCAAAAGCAGGTCATCAGTTGATATAGAATTGCAAGGGATCCCGACAGCCAAAACAATCTTGGAAAAGCAGAACAAAGTTGGAAGATTCACACTTTCTGACTTCAAAACTTACTAGAAAGCTAGAGTAATCAAAACGGGGGACAATGGCCTAACAACAAACATAGATGAAAAGAATAAAATGAAGAGCCCAGGAATAAACCCGCTCTCTCTTCTTTTTGGTTACTCTTCACCCAAGGATATTTTTAAGCCTTTTATTCTTTTTTAAATTTCATTTTTATTGATTTTAGGGAGGAAGGGAGAGAGAGAGAGAGAGAGAATCATCAACATCAATCTGCATGCCCCCCACTGGGGATGGAGCCCACAACCCGGGCATGTGCCCTGACCAGGAATCAAACCAGTGACCTCTTGGTGTTTGGGTCAATGCTCACCCACTGAGCCACCCCAGCTGGGCTGAGGATATTTTCCATTGGGTTTTAGAGAGAGTGGAAGGGGGAGGGGGGAGGGAGAGTGAAACATCGATGTGAGAGACACACAGACCGACTGTCCCACACTCACCCCTCCGGATTGGGGATGGAACCTGCAACCCAGGTATGTGCCCTCGACTGGAATCGAACCCGAGATCCTCTGGTACATGGGCCGATGCCCTAACCACTGGGCCAAGCCGGCGAGGGCTGCCCACTCGCGGTGACTGTGCAAGGCCATCCAACGGGAAAGGACAGGCTCTGCAATAAACGTGCTGGGCACTGGCGACCAACAGCAACAATGAGCGTGGACACTTATCTCAAAGCATATCCCACAATTCCCTGGGGCGCTGTCCCTCCCGGAGCACGCCCGCGCCTTCCCTCCCCCCTACACCCCATAGGCGTGCGTCCCCTAAACTCTGGGGCTCCCATGAGACTCAAAGCCAGGGGGGCAATGGGCAGCGGCAGCTCATCCCGGGCAAACCCCCAGCACGGTCCCCACGGCCCCTTCCTCTGGCTTCTCAGGGAGCCCACGGCCTGCCCGGCGCTCCCGCTGCTTCTGCGATGCCAGGCCCGTCCTTCCGTCACTGTCCAGCTCTAATAAACGTCTCGATCACCAAAACCCCCAAAGCAAACAAACAACTCAAAGTGGACCAAGGTCTGAATGTGCGACCCAATACAACAAACCAGAAACGACAGAACAGAAGCGTCACAACAGTGCACTTGGCAGTGACAACAAAGGCACAGACACCAAGAGGAGAAGCACACAAACTGGACTTCGTGGAAATTTAAAATTTTTTACATCAAGTGACACTATCAACAGTAAAAAGCCAACTGACAAAATGGGAGGAAATATGTCTAAATCACATGTCTGATGAGGGGCCCACGGGCAGACAATACGTACACAACTCCTAAAACTCAACACCACCACCCCGATTCAACAAGGGGGCGAAGGACGGAGTGACATTTCTCCAAGGACACACAGGCGGCCAGGGCACACCTGCCAGCAGATGATGCCCCACATCCCCAAGCGCCAGGGAAAGGCAAACCCACACCGAGACACCACCTCCCGCCGTCAGCATGGCCGTCACAGCAAACACACAGCCCGGCTGGCGGGGCTCAGTGGTTGAGCGTCAACCTAGGAACCAGGTCACAGTTCGATTCCCGGTCAAGGGCATGTGCCCGGGTTGCGGGCTCGAGCACCAGTAGGGGGCGTGCAGGAGGCAGCCGATCCATGATTCTCTCTCATCATTGGTGTTTCTGTCTCTCTCTCCCTCTCCCTTCCTCTCTGAAGTCAATAAAAAAATATATTTTAAATTTCCACATGACCCAGCAATTCCACTCCTGGTACACAGACAGCCAAAGGAATTGAAAACAGGGTCTTAAAGAGATATCTGTACACTCACATTCAGAGCAGCATTACTCACATCAGCTAAAACATGGAAGCAACCCAAGTGTCCACTGACTATGAGCCGATGATCAAAATGTGGTCTCTACATTCAATGGAATATTACACGGGCCCAAAAGAAGGAACTCTGACACATGGCACAACATGCATGATGCTAAGTCACAAGAAGACAAGTACCGTACGACTCCTCTCACATCAGGTACGTGAGTAGTCAAGTCATAAAGACAATATAACGTGGCTGCCAGGGGTCGGGGGGTGGGAGGGATTTATTGCTTAACAGGTAGAGCGTCTGAGTCACAAGCTGAGAGATACGGGGATGGTGGTGCTGGTGTCCACACAACAGTGCGAATACACTTAACACCCCTGAACTGTGCACTTAAAAACGGGAAGCGATAAGTTTATTTTGTAAGTATGTTTTTATTGATTTCAGAGAGAGGAAGGGAGAAAGGGAGAGAGATGAGAGAGAATCACGGATCGGCTGCCTCCTGCACGCCCCCTACTGGGGAATCGAGCCCACAACCCGGGCATGTGCCCGATTGGGAATCGAACCCTGACCTCCTGGTTCATGGGTTGATCCTCAACCACTGAGCCACCCTCGCCAGGTAAGTGGTAAATTTTTGATGTGTAGTTTAACTCAATTAAAAATAGGTTGAAATGACCATCAACCCAAGAGGATATAACTGAGGTTTACGCCTCAATGGAAGGCCAGGTGTTGCTAATGAAAATACGAGACACAGGAACATACACAGCGTGACTGCATTCACCTCAAGTCGAGAAGCAGACACACTGAACTGCGGTACAGGGAGCACACAGGGCAGCACAGCCCTCAATAAAAGCAGACGCCCGGCACGGAGATGACCCCAGGGGGTCCAATCCTGGTGCTGCCGCAGAATCACGGGGGAAGAGGGGGCTTTCAAATCTACCCCCGAGGTTCTGATTTCATGGTCTTTTTGTTTTTTTAAATATATTTTTATTGATTTCAGAGAGGAAGGGAGAGAGAGACACAAACATCAATGATGAGAGAAAATCATTGATTGGCTGCCTCCCGCACACCCCACACTGGGGATCGAGCCTGCAACCTGGGCACGTGCCCCGACCGGAATCGAACCGGGACCTCCTGGTTCAGAGGTCAACACTTAACCACTGAGCCACGCCGGCCGGGCTGATGTCAGGGCCTTTGATGCTGGCCCTGGGCACCCGTTTCCAAAGCTCCCTAGGTGTTTCCAACCCGAGGACCAAGATGAGAACGCTGGTCTAAGGGGAAGCCGCCGAAAGGCCTTGATGGGCAGAGGCAGGGCCCCGGGGGCCTCCGTGGCGTTCCTGGCCCTGGGGGGCCTCACAGGTGGCGGCTTTATAACTCTACTGTGCTGGGCACTCGTTCCATGCCCTTGTCTACGTACATCAGCTCTCCTGCTCCACTGCGTACACGTAGGTGTTCCAGGGCCCACAGCGCACTGCCGTTACTTGGAGCTGCTTATCCACAAAGTATTCCACCCGGCGGGGCCGGTCCCAGCTGGTGGTGTCCTGGTGGCCGAGCTGTCCGTACTTCCCTACAGGGAAACGAGACCCTTGGCCATGCCCTCCGTGGGCCTTCCTCGGGGCTGCTCCCCGCCAACCAGGAAACCAGCCCCTGGGTGGCCTCAGCCAGCACCTGCGGCGTCTGCTGTGAGTTCAGGAGACCAGCCTCCGGCCAGCTGCCTCTCAGGTCCCCAGGGACTCCGAGCCCAGTGCCAGACCACAAGGTGTTTCACAGATGCTGGCTAACTATCCCCCTAAGACAAACAGTTCTCCAGAAAGGCAGACGGGCCCCGGCCAGTGTGGCTCAGTGGATAGAGCGTTGGCCTGGGGACTGAAGCGTCCTGAGTTCAATTCCAGTCAAGGGCACATACCTCAGTTGCAGGCTTCTCCCCGGCCCGAGCCCTGGTCAGGACTTGTGCAGGAGGCAACCAATCAATGTGTGTCTTTCACATCGATGTTTCTCTCGGTCTTTCCCTCTCTCTCCCACTCTCTCTAAAAATCAATGGAAAAAGATCCATATCCTATATAATAAAAACCTAATATGCAAACCGACCAAACAGCAGAATGACCAGTCACTATGACGTGCACTGACCACCAGGGGGCAGGCGCTCCACACAGGAGCTGCCCTCTGTTGGTCAGTGTGCTCCCACAGGGGGAGTGTCGCTCAGCCAGAAGCCAGGCTCATGGCTGCGAGCGCAGCGGCGGTG
>NW_005880392.1:0-6387 GCF_000147115.1 Myotis lucifugus | reverse complement strand
CCAAGTTGGATGTGCCTCCAGAAAAATATTTCTCAGGCCTCTTTGGGGCAAGAATGCGGGTGCAGAGGATAGGCATGGCCTAGGCCCAGCTAGGAACCTCTGGAGAGTGTGTTCCTTCTATTCCAGCGGTTCTCAACCTGTGGGGTCGCGACCCCTTTGGCGGTCAAACGACCCTTTTCACAGGGGTCGCCTAAAGACCATTCTGCATATCAGTTATTTACATTACGATTCATAACAATAGCAACATTACAGTTATGAAGTAGCCACGAAAATAATTTTATGGTTGGGTCACAACATGAGGAACTGTATTTAAAGGGCCAGAAGGTTGAGAACCCCTGCGTCTATTCCCACTTTGCTGAGAGTTTTTAATCATAAATAGCTGCTGGACTTTATCAAATGCTTGTTCTGCATCTGTTGATATGATCGTGTTTTTTTTTTTTAACTTAAATTCTTTATTGTTTAAAGTATTACATAAGTCTCCTTCCCCCCCCCCCCCCATTGACCTCTTACCGGCTGCCCCCACCCTCCAGCATATGCCCTCACCCCCCTACTGTCTGTGTCCATTGGTTATGCTCATATGCATGCATACAAGTCCTTTGGTTGATCTCTTACATAATAAGTGAAGGGCCAACAATAATCAGGATATGTCTAAAGAAGCTAGGAGAGGAGACATGTCCTGTCATATATCAGAATTTATGATGAAATTACAGCAATTAAGATCATGTGGTTTCTATCCTTTAATTTGTATATGTGGTATATCACATGTTTTGTGAATATTGTGCCAACCTTGCACCCCCATAATAAATCCCACTTGATCATGGTGTATGATCTTTTATTAAAAAATATATTTTTAGCCGTAACTGGGTTGGCTCAGTGGATAGAGCGTCGGCCTGCGGACTGAAAGGTTCCATGTTCGATCCCGATCAATGGCATGTACCTTGGTTGCAGGCACATCCCCAGTAGGAGGTGTGCAGGAGGCAGCTGATCAATGTTTCTCTCTCATCGATGTTTCTAACTCTCTATCCCTCTCTTTTTCTCTCTGTAAAAAATCAATAAAATATATTTAAAAATATATATATTTTTATTGATTTCAGAGATGAAGGGAGAGAGAGACAGAAACACCAATGATGAGAAAGAATCATTAATCCGCTACTGCCTACACGCCCCACACTGGGGATGGAGCCTGCAACTGGGCATGTGCCCTGACCAGGAATTGAACGGTGAACTCCTTGTTCATAGGCCTATGTTCAACCACTGAGGATATTTTTCCATTGATTTTTAGAGAGAGTGGAAGAGAGAGGGAAAGACAGAAACACTGATATGAGAGAAACACATCAATTGGTTGCCTCCTGCACTCGCCCTGACCAGGGCCCTGGGCTGAGGAGGAGCCTGCAACTGAAGCACGTGCCCTTGACTGGAACTGAACCTGGGACCCTTTGTTCTGCAGGTCGACACTCTATCCACTGAGCCAAACTGGCTAGGGCGGAATTTACCCATCTCTTCCAGATTGTCCAATTTGTTGGCATTTGGTTGTTCACAATATTTTCTTACAATCCTTTGTATTTCTTTGGTGTCAGTTGTTACTAGTACTCTCTTTCATATCTGATTTTATTTATTTCAGGCCTCTTTTTTTCTTGATGAGTCTGGTTAAAGGTTTGCCAATCTTGTTTATCTTTTCAAAGAACCAGCTCTTGGTTTCATTGATCTTTTGTACAGTATTGCTTTTTAGACTATATTTCATTTATTTCTGTTCTGATCTTTATTATTTCCTTCCTTCTGCTCACTGTGGGCTTTGTTTATTGTTCTTTTTCAAGTTCCTTTAAGTATAAAACTACATTGTTTCTTTGAGCTTTTACTTGTTTCTTGAGGTAGGCCTGTCAGGCTATGAAGTTTCCTCTTACGACTGCTTTCCCTCTGTCCGGCAGATTTTGGGTTGTTGTGTTCATTGGTTTCAAGGTATTTTTTGATTTCTTCCTCGATCTCATTGTTAACCCATTCATTGTTTAGTAACATATTGTTCAGCGTCCATGTTTTTGTGCTTTTCAGTTTTCTTGTGTTTGATTTCAAGTTTCGTAGCATTATCGTCAGAGGAAGATGCTTGATATGATTTCAATCTTTTTTTTTTTTTAAACATATTTTGATTTTTTACAGAGAGTAAGGGAGATGGATAGAGAGTTAGAAACATCGATGAGAGAGAGACATCGACCAGCTGCCTCCTGCACACCCCCCACTGGGAATGTGCCCGCAACCAAGGTACGTGCCCTTGACTGGAATTGAACCTCGGACCTTTCAGTCCGCAGGCTGACACTCTATCCACTGAGCAAAACCGGTTAGGGCGATATGATTTCAATCTTAAATTTACTGAGACTTGTTTTGTGTCTTAACATGTGGTCTATCCTAGAAAACATTCCATGTGCATTTGAAAAGAATGCATAGTCATCTGCTTTGGGGTGGAATGCTCTGAAGATATCAATTAAATCCATTTGATCCAGTGTGTCATTTAAGGCCACCATCTCTTTGTTGGTTTTTCTGTCTGGAAGATATATACATTGATGTCAATGGGGTGTTAAAGTCTCCTACTAGAACTGTCAGTCTCTCCCTTTATGTTCATCAAGATTTGCTTTACATATTTAGGTGCTCTTATGCTGGGTGCATAAATGTTTACAAGGGTCATCTCCTCTTGTTGGATTGATCCCTTTATCATTATGTACTGACTAGAGGCCCGATGCACGAAACTTGTGCAAGAGTAGGCCTGCCTTCCTCCGCTTCCTTCTGGCACCGGGGACCTCGGCTTTCCTCTATCTGCTGGCAGGCACCTGGGACCTGGGCAGTCCCGGCTTCATCCGGAAGGTTGTCTGGTCTAGTTAGCATATTACGCTTTTATTATTATTATAAATACACTATAGCCTTGGTTTTTTTAAAAATATTTTATTGATTTTTTTACAGAGAGGAAGGGAGAGGGGTAGAGAGTTAGAAACATTGACGAGAGAGAAACATCGATCAGCTGCCTCCTGCACACTCCCTACTGGGGATGTGCCTGCAACCAAGGTACATGCCCTTGACCGGAATCGAACCCGGGACCCTTGAGTCCGCAGGCTGACGCTCTATACACTGAGCCAAACCGGTCAGGGCTATAGCCTTGTTTTTAAAGTCTATTTTTTTTCCAGATATAAATATTGCTACCCCAGCTTTTTTTTCCTTTCCATTTGCATGAAATATCATTTCCATTCCTTTACTTTTAGTCTGTTTGTATCTTTCCTTCTGAGGTGGGTCTCTTGAAGACAGTATATACATGGGTTTTGTTTTCTTAGCCATTTACATTTAAAGTGACTATTGATCCTCTCTGTCTGTTAGTCTCAGTCACTTATTGAGTCTCTGGCTGTAGTCCTCAGCAGGGCATAAGAGAGGTTCCAATGGGTGGGACTGTTGCTTCCCCCAGGCTAATACTGCAGATGGGAAAGCTGTCTGAGAAAGATGGCTTCAGTAGTATGGGGGGAATGACAGCACAGGGATTTGGCTGTCCCTCAGCTCTCTCCCCAGAGCCACCAACCCCAGACTCTCCTCACGCAGCTGTGGTCCACTCTGCCCTCACTCTACCAGAACCCAAGGTGAGTGACTGCAAACGAAATTTTGTGTGGGGGCCCTTCAAGAGGGTGCATGCGTTTCTCGCCATCTCTCACTGGCAGACAGAAACCCCTCTGCTATTTACAGCCAGATGTTATGTGGCTAACTTTCCCTGTTCTGGTGCTCTGAGTGGGGGTGCCCAGCTTAGAGTTTAGACCCCAGACTTCTCAGGGGAACCCCTCCACAGCTGAGATGTCCCTCTGGAACTTCAGCGGCTGCCTGTGGGAGCCTGGCCAGCCCTCTCGTACTTCCGCCGTTCCTACCAGTCTCAATGTGGCCTTCTCTTTAAGTACTTGGTTATAAGGCTTCTTTCCAGATAGTCTTCTATTGGTTATTCAGGATGATTTTTTCTATATTTTAGTTGTAATTCCAGTTGGGTTCTGGGAGAAGGTCAGTGTAGCTTCCACCTTTTCCACCACCATCTTGGAATCCCTAAAATTTCTGACAGTACCCAGTAGAGGTGGTTGCAGGCCTTTGAAACAGAGATGCCATTATTCTGAGCTATATGAGTTTGGTATGACCTAGTTCTCCCTGCTTTTAACTTTCATTTGTAAGACGAGATGAATGATTGGAAGGAGGCAAAACAACTGAGACAAACAATTATGAAATCACATAAGCTATATACCATGCAAAGAAAACATCACTGGAAAAATAGGGCAAGTTTGGATTTCCTTTGCTCTTTAATAAAATACAAAGCTGGCAATATCCACCATCCCCCTTTCATAAGAGGTGCTGGAAGTCTAAGAATATGGAAAGGAGTCCTGTGAACAGCAAAATGGACTTTATAACTTTGTGGGCCATTGAAACAAAAAGCTTCCAGGTCTCCTCTTATGAAAGACATGAGAAAAGTCTCATTTTGAAGTGGTCAAACATACCCCTTTTCCATTAAATAAGGTGTTACTCAAGATTATGCACTCACTGTTGGAGCTTACCTCAACCATTCCTTTGATTACTGCCCTCTAAACTCCTATAGACCTTTTTGGCGTTTTAACCAGAAAATTACATTGGACTTGAGTATCACTCTACTCACAGGAAAACCCATGATGGGCTACAACTGTGCAGATGACCAGAACCCTTCCCTCGTGCAGTCTGTGTAGCAGCAAAATGATAATGGGAAAAAAAAGGCAAATACCTGTGGCCCAAAGCAATAGGAAGTCTTGTCTCAGATCACCCATGTCTAAACTTGTGATTACTATTACGTGCAATAAAACTTTTATTAATTTTTTAAAAAAATTGATTTCAGAGAGGAAGGGCAAGGGAGAGAGAAATAGAAACATCAATGATGAGAGAGAATCATTGATCGGCTGCCTGCTGCACACCCCACACTGGGGATTGAGCCTGCAACCTGGGCATGTGCCCTGACTGGGAATCGAACCATGATCTGGTTCATAGGTTGACGCTCAACCACTGAGCCACTCTGGCTGGGCATGCAATAAAACTTTTAACCACATCTATACCTTTATTGAAACCATTACTGTTAACCACAGCCATCAACTGCCTATATTGCTCCCCACTGTTGATATCTGCACCGGAGTAATTCCTCCTCAGTGTTTAAAATGAATTAGATGGTGGAAGTAAAAATGATCAATAAGGACATCCTCACTCACTGAGGCCCT
Organism: Myotis lucifugus; assembly: GCF_000147115.1. Taxonomy (NCBI): domain Eukaryota; kingdom Metazoa; phylum Chordata; class Mammalia; order Chiroptera; family Vespertilionidae; genus Myotis; species Myotis lucifugus. The sequence goes on along the minus strand of NW_005880392.1, from coordinate 1,147 downwards.
GACCCTTTATAGAGAAGAGAGACACACACATATCCAGCTGTCTATTACCTCACGTTACTGTTTAGTTTTCTTCAAAGCATTTATTTCCTTATATACTCAAAGTGTTGGCATACAATGTTGTATTAGTTTTAGGTGTACAATATTTATATAGCTTACAATGTGACCACCACACTAAGCCTAGTAATCATTTATCACCATGCAAATTTATCATATTAACTATATTTCCCTTCACCTTCTTTTCACCCATTCCCCCACTCCTCTCCTATCAAACATCAGTTTAATCTCATTGTTTTTAGATTCAACATGTAAGTGAAACCATTTATTTACCTTTCTTTGTCTGACTTATATCACTTAGCATAATACTCTCTAGGTCCATTGTTGTTGCAAATGGCAAGATTTCATTCATTTTCATTGGTAATATTTCATTGTATATATGCACCACTTCTTTATCCACTCATCTATCAAATGGACACTTGGGTTGTTTCCATGTCTTGACTATTATAAATTAGAGGCCCGGTGCACGAATTTGTGCATGGGTAGGGTCCCTCTGGGTGGCCTGCAGGGATCAGGCCAAAACCCGCAGTCCAACGCTGCCTGCAGCTCCTACCTGCTGCTCCTGCTCATCCTGGCCCCACTGTGCCTGCCATGGTTCGCGCCCAATTAGTCCCGATCAAGAGAGGCTCCTTTCAAGAGAGGCTCGTGCTGCCGCAGCATCTCTCACCAGCCATGAGCCCTGCATCAGGCACCCTCCCAAGGGGAGTGGCCTGCAGGATTGGGCTGAAACTGGCTCTCTGACATCCCGAGGGGTCCCAGATTGGGAGAAGGCGCAGGCCAGGCTGAGGGACCCTACCGGTGCACGATCAGGCCGGGGAGGGACTTTGGGGGGGGGGGGGCTTCAGGGTGTGTCTGGCCCATCTTGCTCAGTCCCAATCAGCTGGACCCCAGCAGCAAGCTAATCTACTGGTCGGAGCATGTACCCCCTGATGGTCAGTGCACATCATAGCGACTGGTTGACTGTCCCCTGGTGGTCAGTGCACATCATAGCGAGTGGTTGAGCAGCCTTAGCATATCATTAGCATATTATGTTTTGATTGGTTCTGCCATTTGGTCTATTTGCATATTACCCTTTTATTATATAGGATAATGC
>NW_005880391.1:0-6387 GCF_000147115.1 Myotis lucifugus | reverse complement strand
CTACAGTGAACTCTTACAACTTCACAAAAGGAAGATATACAATCCAATAAAAAGTGGGCAAGGGACCTAAATAGACACTTTATGAAAGAGGACATTCAGAAAGACAAGAGACATAGGAAAACGTGCTCAAAATCACAACATCGGAGAGATGCAAATCGAAACGACCATGAGGTACCATCTCATACCTGTCAGAATGGCTATCATAAACAAATCAACAAAGGACAAGTGCTGGAGAGGATGTGGAGAAAAAGGACCACTCGTGCACTGTTGGTGGGAATGCAGACTGGTGCAGCCAATGTGGAGAACAGTATGGAGTTTCCTCAAAAAGTTAAAAATAGAACTCCCATTTGACCCAGTGATCCCACTTCTAGGAATATATCCCAAGAAACCAGAAACACCAATCAGAAAGGATATATGTCCCCCTATGTTCATAGCAGCACAATTTACCATAGATAAGATTTAGAAATAGCCTAAATGCCCATCAGCAGATGAATGGATTAGAAACGTGTGGTACATCTACACAATGGAATACTACACTGCGGTAAAAAAGAAATTCTTACCATTTGCAACAGCATGGATGGAACTGGAGAGCATTATGCTAAGTGAAATAAGCCAGTCAATGAAAGAAAAGTACCACATGATCTCACTCATTTATGGATAATAAAGAACAGTATAAACTGATGAACAAAAATAGATACAGAGGCAGAGCAGCATGGAACAGACTGTCAAACTACAGCGGGAAGGCTGGGGAGGGTTGGTGGGGGAGGTAAGAGATAAACTGAAGGACTTGTATGCATGCATATAAGCATAACCAATGGACTCAAGATACTGGGGGGTAGGGGAGGCTGGGGGAAGGTCAATGGAGAAAAAGGGAAACAAATGTACTACTCTTTGTAATACTTTAAGCAATAAAACAAAATTTTTTTTTAAAAAAAGATAGCCCTAACCGGTTTGGCTTGGTGGATAGAGCATCAGCCTGCGGTCTCAAGGGTCCCAAGTTTGATTCCGGTGAAGGGCATGTACCTTGGTTGCAGGCACATCCCCAGTAGGGAGTGTGCAAGAGGCAGCTGATTGATGTTTCTCTCTCATCGATGTTTCCAACTCTCTATACCTCTCCCTTCCTCTCTGTAAAAAATCAATAAAATATATTAAAAACACTAAAAATTAAAAAAGATAAACAACTGTTTGGATCCATGAATGAGCAGGTCAGTGGTAGATATTGGTAATGGCATCCATGTAATGTAGGCTCTTTCTAGGCTCAGCACCCTTTAGCTAGTTTCACACCTTACGTCTCTCCTTTAGTTCCACCTGCCATGTGAAGCAGGTACAATTCCTATCCCCTTTTCAGGGCTGGGAAAGTGAGGCTTGAAAAGGTTAAGCACTTGCTCAGAGAATAAGGGGTGGAGCTGGGATCCGAACCCGGGTCTGACAGATTACGGAGCCTGAACTCTTAACCACTGTGAGCACTGCCTGCAGTTGAAGCTGCTTTGGTCCCTGAAGGTGCTGACCAAGCCTGGAGCACCAGCATTGCATAGCAGTGGTTGGCAAACTCATTAGTCAACAGAGCCAAATATCAACAGTACAACGATTGAAATTTCTTTTGAGAGCCAAGTTTTTTAAACTTAAACTATATAGATAGGTACATTGTTATTATCTTAATTCGGGTACTCCTAAGGCTTAGGAAGAGCCACACTCAAAGAGCCGCATGTGGCTCACAAGCCACAGTTTGTCCACCACTGGATAGTGGGTCCCTTCGCCTGTGGTGTGAGCTGTGGCCACCAGGTGGTGTTGTGGAGAGAGAAATAACAGTGGTGCTGCTATGCACTTAAATCCTTAAGCAATAAAAAAAAAAGGAAAAAAAAAAGAAGTCAGATAAATCAGTTATGCTCATGTACATGACATGTTCAGGAAGTTAGGCCAATTGTCTGCTCTGATAAGACTCCATAATTTAAAGGTCATGAAGTGTAGGCTTGCAGTAGAGGATGTGTAGGGATCTAAATGGGAATAATTCTTGATGTTGACAGTGTTTTGGTCTGAAAAAGAGGAATTTCAAACCCATCCTTCCATAAGAGGCTGTTTGAAAAGGACAAGGACTATTAGTGAGCAGTTCAGGTGGACTGTCCCGTTGCAGCAGTCAGAAGCATACCAGGAAGTGTCCCAAGGTGTTTGAACAGGAGCAGGAGTTAGTTGTGTGTGAGCCAAGTTGTCAGGGAGCTTGTCATTAGGGCGGAGGAGTAAGAAAAACCGGGTCCTAAACTAGTAAACATTCTTATTTAATAGTTTAACACATTGACATTGAAAAATAGTCTAAGGCAGCGGCTCCTAGAGCAATATAGAATCCTCCTCACGTGCTAAGTAAAGCCTGGGCACAGGATGCCACTAAATTAATTAAGTGGGGTCAGAGCATAATGGCTCACTGAGTCCTGATTCTGATTGTGCTGTGGGTATTGTTTCCAACTCTCCTTGGCAGGACAGGACTCTGATTTCCCAAGACCATTTAGCTAACGCAGTCATTTGTTATTCATTTCATTTATTTGCTGTTTTGTTTTGTTTTTCCTTTCTCTCTTGGGTTATCCTGGGGATCACAATTTAGCAACTCGGCACAAAAAGAGTCGCTTCTGCAGAAGTGGAAGCGAGGACAAGACCAAGTCTCCATCATCCCGCCTGGCTTTCTATAAACGCCTGAGGTTCTGGACCTGCTCTGACATCAAACCTGCTTCTCACTAGCCCCTCCCTTTCTCAGACACTGGGGATTTCTAATCCATCAGTGTCTTCACAATGTACCTGCCTTCATGTCTGAAATTCAAACAAACAAACAGAAAAACAGTAGCTAAAGGCCAGATGTCCCATAGTGGACCCCTCCTCCTGACCCACATTCCAAGCCAAGCTTAAAGTAGCCAACCTGAATTCTGACTTCATAGGGACCAGTTGTCCCAGCCTCTGGACCTGACTCCAGCATAGAGCAGTGTTAGGGGAGCCTCGGGGCATCCACATCCAGGTCCCTGGGCCAGGGTGTCTGTGCTAAGTGAGTCCTGGGCCCAGTGCCACCCCCTCTCTGGCACCTGCAAGCTTGTAGACCTTGCCCCTGTGCAACACAGAAGTCATCAGTGGTCGCTATGCTTCTGAAACTGTGCTTCCCCTGTCAAGTGAGATTTTTTTAAGACTCATTTTTGGGCAGCTAACTTTAAATCTGCTGCCCTTGTCTCCACGTTCTGAGTCAGAGCGCAGAAATTAGGCTTTTGCGGAATAGTCCCTTTTAGATGTGTTCTGTGTTTTTAAAGAACTGACTGCTCCACTCAGCATCTCAAATAATCGGATCGATGTTGCCCAGCCAGGGTTCAGCCCAGAGTGGTGTTTTAGGACTGTGCTGAGGTCCTCTGACGTCTTGGATGCTGCTGTGAGGGCAGCAGTGGACAGACAGGTCATCAGCTCACTGTCACCGTGAGCCGGGAGCGCTGGTCCGCAGAGGCCTTTAGCTACTGCATTGTTTTCTGTCTTCAGCCATCCTCATACCATCTACATGATTTTTCAAAGTCTATTTCACCTGAGTGATACTTACATACTTTCTCTTGAATCGACTTGCCATTTCCACTTTAATTTAAAAGGAAAGATTGTTATCCATATTGTGAGTGGAAAACCACTATCATATAAATACAAGGTCACCGTAAAAGTAAACGGGTAACTCTCTCACTGCTCCTGTCAGTTGATGTGGCACTCACTTCTTCGAAAGCATCGCTCTGATTCCTGGGCTGCTGCATGCTGGTCCCCCGCCTGCCTGCCCCGCATGCTGTTGGAAACGCTGTCTCTCTGCCTTGGCTGCTCTCTGGCACTTCTGCCTCCCCGCTGCTGCTCACACTGACCTCAGGCAGTGGACGCCTGTCAGATTCATCCCACCAGACTTGAATCTTGCTGCTCATCAAGGTTATCTTTCAGAATCCAAATCTCCCCTTGATTTCACATTGCAAGGCTTGGGTGCTTAAAACTTCCCTGTGAGTCCAGACACTGGGTGGCTGAGGGGCAGGGGCAGCAGGTCCTGGAAGAGAGTGGAAGGGCCAGAATCCCCACAGTGGGCATGGCTCCGGGTCCATAGCCCTCCAGCTGCCTGAAGCAGGACGCTGTGCAAAACAGCCTTGTCCTGATGCTCTGAGGAACTCCAACCGCATTCGTTTTTCATTTGTATTTGGAGAGCCCATCCCCTTTCCTACTACGAGGTAGTCGAAGGTCTTTCAGGTGTGTTTTTCTTCCCAATGTTGCTGTTTTTATTGGGGTTTTATTTAACTTTGACGAGAGTATATGTTCACAGGAGAAAATTCAGAGATTGCAAAACATACAAGGTAAAAATCATTCTTGCAATCAAAGTCATCATGAGAGATGAAGACTTCTTAAACAGATGACTGTTAGGGTGGCAATGAACTTCTTTCTCAAATCATAAGGGAAGCCCATTGGCAGGGTGCACATCCTGGACCTTGAGGGCCTGGCCCACAGGACGGGAGTGGTCCTGAGCAGCCACAGGCCAGTTCTTCTAACTAGTGATCAGGGACTGAGGGACACGGCAGGGGGGCCCAGTAGTTAACGTGTTGGACTTGTACCAACATTTTGTTGAGCTTCCTGAGCTCACCCTTTATTTTCTCCCGGCTGCTGGGGGCTCACACTGTGATCCATGGTTAGAGCCAGGGCCAGCGTCCTGGGGCCTCCAGCTCAGGCTGCCACCAGGGCCCCCCCTTAGACCACAGCCCATGAGGCACACAGCCCCGCTTTTGTCCCTGGGCTCCCTGGCCCTGCCGCCTCTGTTTCTAGGCCTCAGTGTGATCGCCCCACCTTGGCATGGGATTTTGCAGCCCCATTTCTCACTGTTCTTCTCTGCCCCAGGCCCTGGGGACCCAATACCAAAGGGAGTGGCCCCGCGCAGAGGCAGCTTTGACTGCACTGATGCCTCCGCTGACCCAGCTACCAAGCCCAGGCCATCAGAGCTGGGCTCCAGGGCCTGTTCATCCTCAGCCATCACTACAGCTCCTCCCAGCTCCACCTCCACCTCCCGGCACCCAGGCCGCACCCACGGTGAGTCACGGGTCCCTCCAGAACCAAGAGGGATGAGCATCTCGTCCCGAGGTCCTTCCCAAAGACCCAGCTCACAGGGGCAGGAGGCGCCTCTCAGATCGAGAGGTGGTCAGTAGGTGGGTGACGCTGGGGACAGGATGGCGTCCCACACACTCAGGTTCAGAGCTCACCTCAACCCAGAGCTGTGCAACTTTGGGAGGGTAACTCCGTCATCTGGACGGCTGGGCCTGAGCCCTGGGACCCACACCACTGCTCAGGAATTGGTGGCACCAAACGGCTCTCTAACTCTGGAGGTGAACCAGAGTTTGGGTTAAAATCAGGCAACATTGGAGGTTTTTTCTCCAGGGAGGAGACTTGACAGGGTCCCTGCACTGGAGGCCGGTCCATGGCGAGGAGGGCAGGTGTCCTAAGACTGAAAAACAAGGGGATTCGGGGAGGATTGACAGGTTGGATGTCTCCAGATGCCAGTAGCCCTTCGTGCAAAGTAAGCCACTTTGCACGATGCAACCAGAACAGGATGCTGTGAAAAGAAGCATCTGGGGATGAGCACTGGGAAATGTAAAATATGCAACAGAGGGGAGAAATACAGCTTAAAACTTAAAAAGACATTCTGCTTATGACCTAGAGATGACAGCATCTGAGGACAGCAGAAGAGCTGGAAATGACTGCCCCGGAGGTGTTAGAAAGTGACGAGAGAAGAAGCGGTTATGATTTTTCATCATCTTACCTCCCACTGGACCCTGGAAGCGATGACAAGCATAACTGTGGTTTGAAAAGCCCAGCAAAGACAGACAGGGCCCCTGCCCTCTAGGCTGCCTGGCTCAACCTCAGGACCTGGCCTCTGGTTTACAAATCAGAAGCACCCTGGGAGGTGAGGTGAGTGAGCACAGGGCAGGAGGCAGTCCCTCTGGCCAGACACTGAAACTGCAGCCACTGACTGTTGGGTGTCATGGGAGCTGTGCCCTGTGCGGCTGGGGTGGGCTCGCCCTGTGTCCCTTGTGGGCACTCAGCAATCAGCCTGGTCTCCCAGGCTCTGCAGAGGAGAAGCTCTGCCTGGGCTCTAGCAGGAGCCTGAGCACCACCTCCACTGGGCCTGCCAACGAACCTGTGTGGCTCCAGGCCTGGCCCTCCAGGCTACCCATTGGGCTGCCTCAGCCTGGATCCCCCCTGGAGCCAGAGCCCAGGCTTGTTCAGACACCTGTCGAGCCTCGTGATGGCCTCTTAAACATAACGCCTAGCTCTGACCCACGCCATTACCTCGCAGTCCCTGTGCCCATGCTACAGGGGACCTATAATGATTGCTCATGCGAACACTATGATACCATATGG
>NW_005880390.1:0-6388 GCF_000147115.1 Myotis lucifugus | reverse complement strand
AGGCAGAGAGTCCTTTTTCATACCATGCAATAGGGCAGTTAGACTAACTTCAACACCCCCAAAATAAAAGGCTGTGGAGATTTTAAGAACAGGAGAAGGAATCATAGGCATCTGTATTTGCTAATTGGATTGACACAAAAGATAAATAAAACTCATGAAATCCTGATGGGAGGGTTTTCATTATTGTTACATTTAAACCTCACTCAGGATACGTTTTTATTGATGAGAGAGAGGTGTGAGAGAGAAAATAACCAGTTGCCTCTCATAAATTCGTTGACCTAGGATTAAACATGCAAGCTTCAGGTGTTTGGGACAAAGAGCCAACCAACTTGGCCACACTGGTGAGGGTAAGCAGGATTTTTTACATCTTGGTTTTAAATGTCCCCATCCAAGCTAAGCTCCTACTCTTCCTCAGAGACTGAAACACAGAAAACAGGAGAAGTAAATTTTAACAGAATGGACCCAAACCTTCTAGGCAGATATTCTATGAATCATATCACTGGCAAGAAGTTGTGTTTTTTAAAAATATGCTTTTATTGGTTTCACAGAGAGGAAGGAAGAATGGGAGAGAGATAGAAACATCAATGATGAAAGAGAATCATTGATTGGCTGCTTCCTGCACACCCCTACAAGATTTCAAGCCTGAAACCCAGGCATGTGCCCTGACTGGGAAATGAACCATGATCTTCTGGTTCTTGGCTTGATGCTCAACCACTGAGCCACTCCAGCTGGGTGGCAAGAAGCTTTTAAGGAGACTTACATAAATTTCAAAAGGACAGAGAAAGAATCTGCAATTACATATTGCAGTTAAATTTCTAAAGGAAATGCTCTAAAAAATAATCGAGGTAAGAGGCCTATAGTCAGGAAGAAAGCTTAGAGACTCTGAGGGAATAATGAGACCTTTGGTTCATAACACAGCTGCTTTCTGCACAGCAGAGGGAAACAGAACTAATTCCTTTCAGCCAACTCACAGTTTGCATCGCCATCAGTTAATGCAATTGATAAAGAAGTGCAATCTCCCAGCCATTTAAAAATAGATGCAAAATAGTTGAGAGACTGAACAGAGGTGGCATCTGATCTCCCAGAAGGCTGTGCTTCTGGGGTTTTACAGGAGACTTTTCTCTCTACAGTCACCTTCCCTTTGATCAAATGTCATCTCCAAGGAAGAAGAGTATCCTCCATCCTCCAACATGGCTGGTTTCTGATAAGAGACCTAGTGCAGAGGACTGACATTTACCTTATAGTTTGTTCTGATGCAGGTTTTTTTTTATTAAACCTGAGATGGGAGATTTAACATCTCCTTGAGGTTAGGCGGCCTCACCCTCACACTTCACCTGCAGTCTTTCCACCTTTGGGTGATGCCCTCCTCTCAAACAGATTACAAGTCTTCATCAGGTCAAAATTAGCTCCATAAAAAGTGAGGTCATATATAATTCCGTGGGCATCAGTTTGAACTAGGACATTTGCTAAATCTTGGTTGCATTACCAACGATTCCAATTCTATTTATCAACAAATAGGACAGAATGCTACTGAATTTATGCAAATAAGTCTATTGCTATAAACATAAGAATACTCCAGAAGGCATTAGTAATTTTTTGGGAGAAGTAGAACAGGGAGACAAAGTCATTGTTTCGTCTCACACAGATGTTCTCTTATCTCTTCCCATCGTCACAAGTGTCCAGGCAACTTCCACAGGTCTCCTTGGAAATGGGAAAGAGCTCATGTTCCTGTGAGTTTATCTCTTACTCGTGCCAGTCATCATGCAATGACTGCCCCGCCTGTGAAGCACATGTTGTCCCCTCCATTGTGGAGATGGTGGAAATGGGACCAACCAGAGATGGTTTCCAATGTGGAATGTTACCTTATGCCAACAATAATGACAATGCCAGCTCACATTTTTTAGTATTTATTGATTCAAAGCAAGTCTTCTAAGCAATTTCCACCACCACAAGAAATCTAATAGGTGCATTGTTATTTTTTATTTTTTTTTTAGTTTAAGAACATAGGGGAGGGGAGAAGGATCACTAGTACTTGACATCTAACTCTACAGGTGCACTTTCAGTGGAGCTGAAAGGGTTGCAGACTTTACACTGTAGTTCCTAGCATCCTCTCTCCTGACAGGGTCTATGGTGAGGATTCTGTGGTCCTGGGACAGCTTCATCCTCTCCCTGAGCCGCAGACTCATAGCATTGAATAACCAGTTGGTGGAGCTCTCATCTGTGTAGCAGGTCATGACCATGGCATCCTCATTCTTTGTGACTGTGGTGTTGCTGGCTAGGAGTGTGGGCACACACACTGGCCCTGTGAAGAAATAGAGGGTGAGAATGATTGACTGTGAGCTTGAGACCGGGGGCAAGCTCCTTCCTCAAAGATCTTAGCCCTGACTCTGATGGTACTGAGGGTAATTTTGTTCCACAGTAAAAATTAATTTATTCTAAATTTGCCATCACTCCCCAGACCATATCTACCACTCTGAGCTGTAGACCCATAAGAAGGAAGGTAATGAAATAATGACTGATCTAGGGATCCAAAGACATCTAATAGGGCTACTGGGATTGGAAGAAAACATGGGGCTATGGCTGCAGATAGACCTCAAGTGACTCAGATCAATTTCTCATGTTCTTTGTGTTTCTGCTTAGGGTCTGTATCTCCCTCTGCATCACTTTCCCCTCAGTGAAGGAAAATGAATATTTGACTGCCAAGCTGACAATGTACTAATGATAAAATATTCACAGTATCTGACATAAATATTGGGAAGGAGAAGTGCTCAAATAAGAGGCATCTATTATTGATGGACTTTACGAGAGAATCCCCTGGCTTATCCCTGGTGGATGAGCAGCTGCCAGGAGCATCTTTTCTCCTGCTCCTCCCTTGGGATGCTGACCTTTCCCTGAACTCTCCTAAGTTCCCCAGAAGAGTCAGCTAATAATCTGTGGAGCTCATCCAGTTGTGCTCTCCACACACAGTCTCAGGTGAAGGACCAGGCTCCATCTTTTCCCAGACATGGCTCTAAGGGTTGAGCCCCAACTAGAGACCAGACCAGGAGCCTTTTGACTCTGGCACATGGGAAACTGTTGTTCTCACTCAGACCTTTCCCAGAGGCAAAACCCAAACTGACACAGGCTCCCCAGGGACTCTGAAGTCAGGACATTGTGATAGGGGCTGGAGAGGGGCTGCCCAAACTTGGATTCTCTGTGATGAACCCAGTGAACCCCTCAGTCCATGTCCTTAAAGAGCCCTGCTGGATCTATCTCAGGGACATGTTCAGGGAAAGGGGCTCGGGGACCTGGTCTGAGATTAGTCTCCCTCTGCTGACTCACTCCCGTCAAATTGCTCCTTCTCTATGTGGTGAATGTCTATGGGGCTGGAATCAGGGATGGGAACTCTGACCTTAGGAAGTTTGTCTCCACTGTGTGCCCTGCACTAAATGCCCAAACCCAGCCTGGGACACGATGCAGAGGGGGATGGAGGAGAGTCCAAAGCTGGCAGTTCTGTATGTGTAGTAGAATTTACCCCACCCGACACCTAGAGGTCAGAGAGCAATCACTCACGGTATACATTGAGCCATCCAAATTCAATTACTTTTTGAAAATTTTGAAGGACGGCTACTACAATGTACATTCCTAGGTCCCACACAGTGACTTTTCTTATGGTCAGGGATCCATCAATGTTTACTGTCTCTGGACCACTGAATTAGGGCCCTCTTAGCGATCACCTTGAATGCAATGTAAGAGATGCAATAAGAGTATAGTAGTTCATCTCTCTTCCCCTATACCAAACAAAGCCTGTAATACCTGGAGGCCTATTTTGGGTACGTAGAATCTCATCCTGCCCATCAAGAACACTGGTCAAGACAATACCAAATAGTGCAGTGGTGGGCGGGATCCAGAAGGTTAAGAGGAAGACTAGAAGGGAAGAGAGAGATTGGTCAGTATTTCATCTGTGTATTGGGATGGAGAGATGAGGCATTTCTCTTCATCTCTCAGCCTTGGTCTGCGTGTGAGTTCATGTGTGTATCTCCTTGGTCAAGGTCAGCAACCTGGCCACCATGGCTTCAGCACCTCGGAACCTATACTTTTTGTTTTGAATTCTCTTTCCCACCTGTCTGTGTGGCTGTCCTCCTCACTGCCCTCAGATCCCTGGTGACACTCAGCGGCCTTCTTGGAAGACCTTCCCTGAACACATCCTGTAAAGAACCTCTATCTTCACTCTCTGACCTGTCCCCGCTCTGTGCTCTTCAGGGCACTTTTGAGTACCTGATATCACAAATAGATCTCTTCTCATCTCCTTTTTCCCTGTATAATGTGAGCAGCATGTGGGCAGAAGGTGTTGTGATCTTGTGCCCCCAGTGCCTGCAATAGGCTGCAAACACCTGTGGGTGCATGAAAGAGTGCTCCAGGCTTGACCACATCCCATGTTGTATTTGCCCATATTTGTAGTTGGTAGTGGGGACAATGTTTAGCACCCCTGGTTAAAATGTTTCTGGTATCACCTGAAACAAATTGTCATGACTGTGATCAGTTGTCAAAACTCAATACTCAGTGATGAATAACAGAAAATGAACAGAAACTGAGGTTTTCCTGCCCCTCACCACTTCCACATGATGAGATTTTCATGTTACTGAGCCTCGTCTCTCATCCTACTCTGCGGCCCTGTCCTTTCACTCAGGTCCAAAGGGAAGCCCTTCCACCCATGCCAGAACGCTGTCCTCCCCAGGAGATCTTGGCCAGTCTCCGAAACCCAACCTCCCTTCCATTCCCAGGGATTGTCCCCTCCTTACCAGCCAGTAGGAGCCCCAGCCAGGGGCAAACCTCTGGGGGCAGGAGCTGCAGGGAACTTCATGGTGACTGCTAACTGCTCCGTCCCTCCATCTGAGAGAAGAGCTCGATGTCCAGTAAGGCTCCCAGGCACCTCTGTCCAGTCTGGTGGGATGTGCTGTCCCTCCTCCCTGTGTGCTGAGTCTCCTACAGGGGCAAGATAACCTCCCTGGTCATGTGGGCCAGGGCGGGGTCAGGGCCCAGGACCCTCCCTCTCCCTACCCTCATTTTTGCCAACCCTATTGTCCCTTTCAGTTTACCTTTACTCAATAATTTGGTTCCCTGAAAACTGCTGAAGCCTCTGACAACACACACACACATACAAACACAAACTTCCACATGCACAGACAGGTGTTGAGAAAAGCAGTGGCCTGAGGCATCCAGTTCCTGGTCATTCTCCACAGCTCCTTGTCAGTGCACATTTGACATTTTCCTTCAGCAAAAGAATTCTAGGGCCACCTCAGAAAAATTGTCACAAAAATCTCACCCCGGCTCTCCATTGGATCTCCTGTGAAACTTTGTAAGGATTGGGATGCACAGGTGACATATTAGAAAGGATCCTTCAGCAGATGCCCATCTAGATGGATGCCAGGATGAGACCCTATGATGTGAGGATGGGGGGCCCTGCCCCGCTCCTGTGCTCAGGGAGGTTCTCCACATCCTGTTAAAATGCAGATTCTGACCGCCAGGTGTGCAGTGGACCAGAGACTCTGCATCTGATGAGCTCTCAGGGGAGGTGGATCTTACTGACCTGTGGAGCCCACATGCAATAGCAAGGCAGATGGAGGCATGTGTCCGCTGAGAGGGTGACCCTCTCACCCCAGCATTGGCCCCTGCTGCATCTTGGTCTTGGGCCTGTCAGCACCACACAGAGGACCCCACAGGCCCCAAACTAGGGTTTATTTCTGTTTGTGACACAGAAACCCAGCTTGGCACCATGTCTTCCCTGTGTTCTCAAATGTGCTGGGAAGATGGGATTTCCTCCCAGCAGGAAGGCCACAGAGGTGACTGGTGGTGAGAAGGTGTCAAGCTGGGTGATGACTCTAGAGGGGACCCTCCCTCTATCTCAGGTTGTCACCAGCATGGCTGTTGTTTCCAGAGACAGAGACCCCATCACCAAGGGTCTCAGAAGGACCTGCAGTTTCCAGGTGTGAAGGGTAAGGTGTGAAACAAGGATTGTGGTGGAAGCCTAGGTGGCTGTGGGCTCCATGGTCCTTGGGGAATGTTTTCAAGGAGACCCTCCCTCTCTTTGTTGGTTGACCCTCTCCATGTCCTCCCTGATTGTTCGGGCAGCCTCTGTCCTCTCCCTGGGGGACTTTTTGAGGACACCTCGACTTGCCCATGTGTGATACCAGTTATGAGTTGGGGAGCAGCATAAAGATCCTTGAAAAAGCAGCTGCCCCTAGACACTGTCAAGGTCAGATATGCCCAAACCTGTAGAGGATTGTTATGAGTATTTCAGCAGAATTGATGTCATATGACTGCAATCAAGATCTCAAATCCTAAGAAGAATAGCAGTTTTGTGGCTTATTTTATATATATAATCAAAGGAGAAGATGAAAAAGTTGCA
>NW_005880389.1:0-6388 GCF_000147115.1 Myotis lucifugus | reverse complement strand
ATTGCCTATATTCCTTATGCTGTGCTTTACAGCCCTGCGACTATTTGGTGATCATCTTTGCACCCTTTTGGGCTACAGACCAGGCCAGAGGCAACTCCTGGGGTGTGACTGTTCTCCTCCCAAACTGAGTGTGTTCTGGAACCTCCAGAGCCCTGACCTCTGGCCCAGGCAGCGAGGGCGGGGTCCCCGTGGGCAGCGTAGGTAGGCCGGGAGCCCGGCTACTCAGGCTCCATACTGTCAAACTCAGCTTTCCCGGGGTCTCAGCTTCTTCCTCGGCAGCCTGGGATGACAGGAAACCCTCGTATGGAAAGTAAAGAAACACAAATGAGAGGAGCTGTGCATTTCCTGCCTGCCGGCACTTCTGCACATAGTGTGAGTTTGCTCTCCCCACAGCGCTGTGTCAGGGGCATGCACTGATGAGGGAAAGAATGCAGGATCAGGGAGATCATCAGATGGCAAGTAGAATGATGAAAGTGGCAGGGCTCCCACCCCGACTATGTGCATCGTTACAGATGCAGCGGAAGGAGGCCGGCTGGAGGCCTGTCCAGGAAACGGTGAGAGATCAGGGAGATGTTCCCAGAAAGGCAGGCAGGGCCAGACCGCGAGAGCTTTATTTGGACTTGAGTTTTTGGACAATAGGGAGGTTTGGAAGGGTTTTAAGCAGCGACCATCAATATCAGGTTTGTTTTCTGGGGAGATAACCAGGGTGGCAATGAGGGATGGAAGGGACGAGCCCAGCTGCGGGACCTGAGGGAGAGCCAGGGAGGCTGGGTTACCACAGTCTGTCCTTGAAGGGGGTGCGGATGGGACACGATGGTGCCCGCCACAGAGGGGGCCCGAGCACCCCGGAGCATGCCCCACTCTGCTCTGCTCCTCCACACGGTGCACATGCTTGGATTCCAGCATCCGTGGCCCAGGCTGTGGGCCTGCCAGCCATGGCTGAGCAGAGATGGCGATGCCACAGCCGTGTGAATGTCTCCAGCACCGAGCCCAGGAGAGGGTCAGCGGATGCCCCCGTGCTTCATCCAGGTGTCCCCACCCCTGCAATGCGTGCAGAGCACCTGCCCTCCCCCCGAGCTGTTACCTCCCCACGACCCCGCTCCTTCCTCTGGGCCGTCCACTCAGTCCGTGGGGCACTCACACTGTGCCTGCCTTTGTTTTGACCTCTGACCCTGTAATTTCAAGATCATTTTCTTTTCTGGGCCTTGGACCCAGGGAACCCTCTGGGGTTTGGGAGTGATCTGGAGAAGGGGCAGGGAGGCTCCAGGCCATGCAGGGCTGGAGTAATGGTGAGGGAATGTGGGCTCAGCCTGCGTCAGCGTTTCCTTCTGCAGGGAACAGGCTGTGGACAAGGATGCATTGTTCTGGGGGAGTCCCCTCACAGCCCCTCAGCCTCTGCAGGGAAATGCATTTGGTCCTGGAAAGTGCCAGGAGCTCTGTGGCTGTGCAGGTCACTCAGGGCTGGTGCCTGGAGGGGCTTCAGGTCCTCATGGGCAAGCTGCAGAGGCACCGGGTGCTGGCGGCAGCACCCTAGGCCAGGGCGAGCCCAGATCGGCCTGCTCGGCACATTCTGGCAGAGCCCTGGGAGGAAGTCCCCTGCCTGGTTCTGACCTTGGACACATCTCAAAGCCACTCCAGTCTTGGTTTCCTCCACCTTCCCAGCCCACCTGGCTGTTGTGAGGGGTTAGTCGTGCACTTGGGGGCCCCGGTGTTCCGTGGCCATGGTGTCTGAGCCGCAGTCTGGGACCCATGGCCTGACAAAGACAAATATGATTTAATCAGGGGCCGTACTGAGAAACCAAGGGCCGGAGCGGGCGGGCGTATCCATGTGGTGTTAATTGAGGGAAAATGAGAAAGTCCCCCCTTCTCTTCTGAGCACCTACAGGCATTAGGGCTCCCCCGGGCGTTACCCCCCTTCGGGCCTTGATGGGCCGTTAGCTAAGGAGCTGTGGAGCAGTGCAAAGGGCCCAGTTTTTTTAGAGCAGGTTCTCTTTGGTGAAGCGACAATCCTGTGGACCCTTTCAGGGCACTGTTTTCAAAGGTGTAAGATAGAAACAAAAGACTGCAAGGACACCGATGACATTGAACGAGTTATAAAAACTGTGTGAGAGAGCTATGCATGCTTCATCTCTAGCACGCTCAGTGAGGAGACTAGCAGGAGGCCCTAGCAGTGACGGCGAACCTATGACACGCGTGTCAGAGGTGACATGCGAACTCATTTTTTTGGTTGATTTTTCTTTGTTAAATGGCATTTAAATATATAAAATAAATATCAAAAAATATAAGTCTTTGTTTTACTATGGTTGCAAATATCAAAAATTTCTATATGTGACACGGCACCAGAGTTAAGTTAGGGTTTTTCAAAATGCTGAAACGCCGAGCTCAAAAGGTTCGCCATCACTGCCCTAATGCATCCCGAGGAGCGAGAGCAGCACCTGAGACCACCGTAGGGACTGTCCCCTGGGGTGACAGTAGGAGGGTGTCCACAGCCGACAACGTCCCAGGCGCCCCGAGCGGCGTGGGGTGCCAAATGCTAACCTTCCGAAGGAGATGAGTGAGGAGGACGGTGTGCCTTCCGCACGCAGGGAGCCCAGCTGAAGAGGCCTCATTCAGAGCCGCGGGCATGTGACTCGCTGGTGAACCCAACAGGTAAGCCCGCCTTCCTGAGCCTTGTGTTTCTTCTGGAACGTGGGCATTACAGCCCCAACAGACTTAGTGCTTCGTGAAGGTTGAACGAGGGGCTGTGGGAGGCTCGAGCTTCTGGAAGCTCAGGCCAGAAACCTGGGTGGCACCCTGCCATGCAGTCTGCCTCACCCCCATCCAATCGCCCCTCAAGCCCTGTCACTTCCCCCTGGAAAACGTCTGTGCAAGTTCCCTTCCCTTCCCACGCTCACTGCAGCACCTGAGCTAGGCCCTGGCCCCGCCCCTTCAGCCGGCTCCCTCCAGATCCCGGCCTCTCAGTGTGGCCAGCGTGTGCTGCACACACAGGCACCTTGAGTCGCTCTTGCTTTAGACTTTCTGAGGCTCCCAGAAGCCTTTGGGTTGGGGGCTCGATGCCACAGGAAGATTCCCTGGGTCGGATCTCCCCCTGCCTCCCCACCTCCCCAGGGACCACGCCCTGCCTGGCATGTTGGGTTAAAGGCACCAGGCCTGCTCACCTCTGGCCCTCACGTGCTGCTCCTCGGCCCGGCACAGAGCCTCCCTCTCTTCTCCTTGTTTCCCCGTCCTCTGGCAGCTTGATCTCAGCGGTTGCCTCCTCCGAGAAGCCCTCACTGACCCCCAGCCCTGGGAGTCACCCTGACGACCACGCTTGTGGCATCTGTGACTATTCCTGTCATGGGCCTCACTGTGTTGTCTGTGCCTTCATCTGTTCTGTCACAGACCTCAGGGAGCTCATCACTGCAGTCAACGTTTCCCAGGCCCCTCACAGTTATGGCTTCTGGTGAAGTCTGGTCGAGGGGCAAAGTCGGGTTGGAGGGAGCGGAGCAGAAGAGCCAGTCATTTCTTACCTTCTTTTCTGGTGGAGCCCAAAGTTCCTCCATGGCCTCAGCTCCCCTGGGCGGCTCCGGTTCCCGATGTTGTGAATCAGGTGGCCTCACTGTCCTCCCAGGGTCTCTGCTTCCCTGACAGGACCCTGATTCCCCCGGACTGTTCACTTCTCTTGCTCCCTCTGGACTACGTATCACTCACCTTTGAATCCTCAGGGCCAGCAAGGAGATGCTGCATCCATGTGGTACCCCGGGCTCCTCTCTGTCCCATAAGCACCCCACACCCATTCCTGCCTTTGTGGTTTCATCTGAATGTTTTATGCCCCCTGCTTCCTCTCTTTCCCAGGCTCATCCCAAGTCTGCCCTTCAAGGTCCTACTCAGATGCCACCTCCCGCATGAAGTCCACCTTGATTGCTCCAGCCCAGCCTGTCCTGGTTCTAGTGAATGCCAGTAGGGCAGAGCACATGATTTGCTTTGGTTTCAAGGTATGTTCATCCTTTTTCCCAGAGGTTGTAACTCTTGATGGCAAGAAATCACATGAGAATAAAGACAATAATAGCTAGTTGAGGCCCAGAGAGGTTAAATAACATGCCTAAGGTTGCACAGCTACAAAGCGGCAGAGCCGAGGCTGCATTGGGGCTGCCTGGTCTGAAGACTGTGCTCCTACCTGCTGTGCTCTCGCCCTGGGCCACTCGTACTGCATTAGGCCCCTGACAGAAACCACCCCCCAGGTGTTCAGGTTGGAGAGGTGGTGTGAGGGTAGGTGAAGGGGTTTTAAAAGGTAGGCAAAGGGGCTTTTTGCCCATCACATCTCAGGTTCTCGTGCAAAGGAGACTTGGGCACCAGGCCCCCCAGGCCAGATGCACACCCCCTATTTTTTGCTTTCTTCCCTTTCGTTCTGCAACCCAAGAACTTGCTTCGTAGCTTGTTCTCCGCTCAAAAGTTCCTCCACCCGTTTCCAACAACTTGCTGCTTCACGTGAAACCTCATCCAGGTAATTTTCCACTTCACACTGCAAAGACTAATAGCCAGGGGGCTATTTTTATAGGAAAAACTCCTCAAAGCGGAGCAGCCCTCCACTCCTGGGCAGACAGCAGAAGCCTGCAGGCCCGCAGCGCCTGGCGGAGCTGGAAAACATTAACTCCGCGTATAGATTTCCACTCATCCCTGGCTACTCCTCGCCGTGCTGAGTTCCGATACTTCCTGGCCATCTGAATCCACTTCTGTCTCTTTAATCACAGGGCCGGGTGTCTCCTGCCTGGCCTCTCGGGGAACTCGGCATGTGGTGCTCTCGGGGCTCTCCTCCCCCCGTGGAAGGGATTCAGTACAAAGTGCCTCCACAGGGCAAGGAGGGAGTGAGGTCTCTGAGCACCTATGGAGCTTTTGGGTCAGAAATGGTGATTCTCACAATCTCTGCGTGGGTTGGTTTCTCAGAAGTGGATGCTGAGATGGAGTTCAGGGCACAGGTGTTTATCAGGATTAACACCTGGGAAGGGTGGGGAGGAAGCCGATGGGCTGAGGGTGACGTTGGGCTGTGACGCAGGAGTGGTGGGGAGCACAGAGCAAGATTTGCCCACCAACGTGTCCAGTGTTGGGCTGAAATGGCCAGGTTATATACGGCCACCTGGCTTTGTAACCCAATGCAGGCTGTGACCTTGGGGAAGGGGGTGACCTAGGGCCGTGGTCAGCAAACTGCGGCTCTCGAGCCACATGCGGCTCTTTGGCCCCTTGAGTGTGGCTCTTCCACAAAATACCATGCGGGCGCACACGTACAGTGCGACTGAAACTTCGTGGCCCATGCGCAGAAGTCGGTTTTCGGCCTGGGCGAGTCTATTTTGAAGTACTGTTGATGTTTGGCTCTGTTGACTAATGAGTTTGCCGACCACTGACCTAGGGAAGGGGGCAGTTCTCTGCAGCTGAGCCAGATCTTGAGAAGCCAGCTGCTGGAGGCTGCCTGCTGACTGCACCCACAGCCCAGGGCAGGGATGTGTCCTAGAAGGGGACCCGGGTGGCGCATCTTTGTGTCTACCATATAGGACAGCCGTGGGCAAACTACGGCCCGTTTGAAATGAATAAAACTAAAAAAAAAAAAGACCGTACCCTTTTATGTAATGGTGTTTACTTTGAATTTATATTAGTTCACACAAACACTCCATCCATGCTTTTGTTCCGGCCCTCCGGTCCAGTTTAAGAACCCATTGTGGCCCTCGAGTCAAAAAGTTTGCCCACCCCTGATATAGGAAGTAGCCTTCATGTTCTAATTTTATGGATGAGGCTTGTCCCCTTGCTGCTTGGCACAATGCCCATGAGCACAGAGAGGGCATGACAATTGCCCGAGGTCACACAGCTAGTAAGAAGCGAAGCCTGGATTTGAACTCAAGGCTGTTTGAAGCCAAACCTCATGCCTTTCCCCTGATCCTGTGCCACAGGGCCCTGGGGAGGAGTAAGGGAAAGAGGGATGTCTAACATTTGTCTCTAGGGTTGCAGGTGAAGGCGAGGACAGTGCCGGTGGTGACGAGAGTGGTAACAGGAGTGACAGAGCGGTGAGGGCAGGGGTGCCGTGGGACACCCGTCGGACGGGCCAACACGGCCCACGACATGGGGATGGTCAAGTGCACCTTCCAGTCAGGCAGCCACTGCCACGTGTGGCCACTGAGCACTGAACACGTAATCAGTCTGAGCTGAGACGCGCCTGCAGTGCAACATATGCAGCAGGTTCTGAGGATTTAACAATGTAAACTCTCCCATTCATGAGCTGCCCTGCAGGGGCGGAGGCGGTTACCTGTCTACCTCTTGCCCCAGCCCCTCGTTCTCCTGTGCGGCCAGGGCCTTGGCCTCCTGCTCCTGCTGCAGAGCCTCCTGCTTGGTGGTCAGGAGCTTCCTCAGCTCCTACAGCGCC
>NW_005880388.1:0-6389 GCF_000147115.1 Myotis lucifugus | reverse complement strand
GCTTACGGGTTTTTTCTTTTGTCGAGTGAAATAAGAAATATATGTAAGGTAACAAGCACAGAAAATAGTAGTTTTATTTTATATTCTAGAATACATTTCTAGGGTATTTATTATTAAAATGTATACACAATTTATCAGTTTTTTATTTGCAGGGCCAGATTGCTTTCCAAAAACAGTTATACAACAGTTTTAGCCACATTTTAAAATGTACCACCAATCTGCCGAAACTGGTTTGGCTCAGTGGATAGAGCGTCGGCCTGCGGACTGAAAGGTCCCGGGTTCGATTCCAGTCAAGGGCATGTACCTGGGTTGCGGGCACATCCCCAGTAGGAGATGTGCAGGAGGCAGCTGATCGATGTTTCTCTCTCATCGATGTTTCTAACTCTCTCTATCTCTCTCCCTTCCTCTCTGTAAAAAATCAATAAAATATATTAAAAAAAAAATGTACCACCAATCTATGCAGTCTCAATGCCTCAAGTTTGTTATGAATGCAGGCAAGCATGAGCTTTGCTGCTTTGTGTGTATTTACTCTTCCTATAAATTGTCTGTTTATTTCATTGGCCTTGATAGTTTTCTTAAAAATAACAGTGCTACTGTCACTTATATATATTTTTTCATTAAAAATATATATGTCAACTGACAATCATTCTATTTTCTCTCTGCTAATTTAAAAAAAAATTGATTTTCTACATCTCTAATCTATCTGCAGTTTATTTTCTTTAGATGATATAAAGTGCAGATTCACATTTTAAATGAATTTTGATTTAATCACCTCTAAATTTATTCAATAATCCATATTTAATGATATGCTATTTAGAATATATTCATGTTTAAACTGTATAGTCGGTATATTTTATCTTTCTATTCTGTTATGTTGGTCAAAATGTGCAAACTTATACTTGTTTTAATTCTTTTTGCTTCATAAATAGCTCCTGTAGAGGCTGGTTATGTGCCTCTTTTGTTATGTTGTCTCCATTCAAACAAAGTGTGGACAAATTGTTCATGGTTAGTGCCATATGAGTGATTGTGTTGAATTGTTATAATAATAAAGCTGTGTGGATTGTTATTTTTAATTATATCTCTTAATACATTTAACTTTTATAATATATTTTATTTCTAAAATCACTCAGGGCAGTGTTTTGGGGTGCTCTTAAATACCAAACTATCGCCAACCTTAAAAAGCTTCACAGTTTCTCTAGAGCTTATGGTTTAAACTACACAAAATTTCAGGAGCTACCGTGGCTTTCTGGTATTTGCAGCCTAATGGCCCTTTTGTATTTTTTAAGAATTCCAGATTGTCACCCCACTCCTATCTGAATATTGTAGAGATAACCACATGTACGTGTTTAACCAAATTTTGCTGTTTTTAGATATTTCATGTAGTGCTACCTTCAGTAAAAGGTAGAAGACTTAGTACATCGTTTACCCCTGCTCTGTTCCAGGACTTCACTGAAATTGTAGAGCAAAAAATAAATTCATAACCAAACTGGAAAACAGGAAAGGTAAGACAATGCCTGGTGTGCATGGATGTAGGGAAATATCCACGTTCATACACAGTGAGAGTTTAATTGCCATAGTCATTGTTTTGGAAGGCAAATTTGGCTGTAGATAACACACACACACACACACACACACACACACACACACACACACACATTCTTTGAGCAATTACACTCGCAGGAATATGTACTCCAAAAATATTTAAATATGTGCCCAAAGATGTATGTGTTAGGATATTTATTCAGCAACCTAAATGTTCATCAAAAGGAAAATGATTAAATGAATGCATACATCCATGTAGATACTATTTGCATGATTATATTTATGAACATTATATATACATATTAAAAGGTGAACATGGTGGATGGTGCACCCAGGCAGGCTAAATAGCCATCTCAGTGATTTAAGAAAGCTGAATTTAATTAAGGAAAGTGGATGGGGGATGGGATATCCAAAAGGAAGGACTACACAGCACCGAGCCAAGGGGACATTGGGTTGATGATGGCAACACCCAGGAGCTGGAATTTTATCCTTTTATGCAGTCACCGGTGGGAAACTTGTCATCAGTGGGTCTGGGGGCTGAGCTGGTGGGCTTGGAATACGAATGGAATGCAGGTGTGCGATCAGGTGCCTTCAGGACAGTTTCTGTTCCTTGTATGGTCTGACTCCTGGTGTCCAACGACTTTTTCCTGGTCTTTTATTCTCCTGTGGCAGAAGCTTACAAATGGCCATTAAGTGTTGTATTGACCTATGGTCCTAATGCATATCAGTGTGTGGATGGCCTTAGAATGTTTTGAACATGTTTACTTAAGTTCTGAGTAGTGGCTACCATGAGATGGGAGTGAGACTTTGTTGAAGAGTTGTGAGGGAATAAGATAAACTTTTACTTTTTATACTGTATACTTCTGTATTGTTAGAAAAATTTTCAAATGAGCATCAAAATCTATATATATAAAACCCTAATATGCAAATCGACCGAATGGTGGAACAACTGAACAACCAGTTGCTATGACATGCGTTGAATACCAGGGGGCACACCCGGAACATGGCAGGCGTCGGCAGCAGGTGGCAGAGCATGGAACATGGTGGGCGTCGGCCGTGGTGAGATGGTGGAGCAGGTGAGTGGGGGCACCAGACCAAGGTGGGGTGCTGGTCAGTATCATCGGGGCGAGCCTCTGGTGGTTACTGAAAATTCTTTGCTCCCATGCACCGCAATCCTGCCTGGTGCTTGCACCTGCTGCCAGTGCCTGCCCTACTCGCATCTGCTGCTGGCGCCCGGTGCCAGCCCCAATCACTTGGCACCGTCAGTAGGTGTGAGTGGCGGCTGCTGGCCCTAATCGTCCCTCAGGGCTTCTCCACCTCCCCCTGCTCTTGAGGGGCAATCGAGTCAGCAGCCACCGCTTGCACCCACTGACGGTGCCAGCCCTGCTTGCACCCACTGCTGGCACTGGCCCCAATCGCTCTGCACCATCAGTGGGTGTGAGCGGGGCTGGTGCCATCAGCGCATATGAGCAGCAGTGACGGGAGTGGGGCTGCCAACAGACAGGGGCTGGGTGGGGAGGAGGCTGTGTGTAGGGGCTGAGCAGACCGTGAGGATGGGCTGAGACCTGCCCCTGTGCCCACGGCAGCCTCACAGCCCACAGTTCCTTTCAAGGTGCATGAATTCATGCACTGGGCCCCTGGTATTGAATGATATGCATGAGGTTTCCTCTAGCTTGTGTTTCACTTATATTTCATTTTCCATAGATCTCTCATTTCTCTTTGCTTATTCTGATTATAGATGATTCCATCCCTGATTTTTCTGTCAATTTTAAAATTAGTATGACTATAATTTCATGAGTAAATAGTTTGGATGACATTTCTCTCTTGATATTGTTTCTTAAAAGTGTAGGCCATTGAAAACATATTATAAGTTATTTTTCACATTCTCTTTAGACAAAATGTTGAGCTTGAAACTAGGTTCAGTTTTTAAATAACAGTTGTTGTTTTAATATTTAAATGTCCACAAGCCCTGGATGCATTATCATATGTAGAATAGGCATGTTGGGCGTTCATTATTTCTACAGTACAGACTGAAAAAACACAGAATGAGGAACCAAAGAACAAGCAGGCGTATTTTATTTATTATGATAATCCTTCTCAAGTCCTCTCTTCCTGCTTTTGATCTAGGTGAAAGCAAGCTGGGAACCTAATTAAACCAGAGCTGAGAGAGACAAGAGATACTATGCACAAAAAAACGGATTCTGACCAACCAGATTTTGAAGTTAAACTTAATTAAGAGTAATAGACAAATAATCCATGCAAATGATGACATTTTAAAAATGCATTTTGAATATTCTGAAGCAGTTATGTAAATCACCAAGAGTAAGACTCTAGAACAGTGGTTCTCAACCTTCCTAATGCCGCGACCTTTTAATACAGTTCCTCATGTTGTGGTGACTCCCAACCATAAAATTATTTTCGTTGCTACTTCGTAACTGTAATTTTGCTACTGTTATGAATTGTAATGTAAATATCTGATATGCAGGATGTATTTTCATTGTTACAAATTGAACATAATTAAAGCATAGTGATTAATCACAAAAACAATATGTAATTATATATGTGTTTTCTGATGGTCTTAGGCGACCCCTGTGAAAGGGTCGTTCGACCCCCAAAGGGGTCGCGACCCACAGGTTGAGAACTGCTGCTCTAGAGGAAATGTAAAACATACAGGCTCACTTTTTAATACCTTTTAGTAATGTTTTCATTAGACTTAATGTTTGCCAGGAAGGTATATTTGGAGGGACTCTGATGACAGAGGTGTTATAGCCAGTTGAGATGTGGAGACATAGAGGCAGGAGCTGCAAAGAGGGAGACCTGTAAGGGTCAATGATAATAATAAAAATAAGGCAACTAGTGACATTTTCAGTGTCTCTATGGGGGTTTTGAGCCTGCCTGCAATGTGAGAAGCAAAACTAACAAGGTGTTGGAGAATCAGCACTTTAAAAAAGACATGGCCTCAGTGCTCATGAAGGTGTGCACCTTGGATGGGCTCTTAAAATGGGGATGACAAAAATTATAACTGAAAAGCTATCTCACTTAAGTTACAAGTTGCATATGACTTTCAAGGAATTTCAGTTCATGGGATTTTAATAGGACAATTAGAGGGCATGTAGTCACTGCTGTTATTATATAGCTAGGGAAGCAAATACAGATCATTTGATGATATTTCTACCATCATGCAATTGGTTAGTGGTGGAATGGGGAACTGATTCCTTCCTACTTTTATAAGGTATCAGCAGACTTGGGGGGCAGGCAACTTCTGGCACAGCTGCTCTAGAAGCAATTCTTATAACACATGATATAGTCTATCTATCTGTCTATCTATCTATCTATCTATCTATCTATCTATCTATCTATCTATGCCTAATATGCAAAGTGTCCCCTTGGGAGTTCGACTGACCAGGAGTTTGATCATTCGCTATGACGTGCACTGACCACCAGGGCGTGGTGTGGAATGAATGAAGGCCCCAGCCAGCAGCCAGCAGCTGGGGAAAGGAGACCCCGGCTGGCAGCCAGCAGCTGCTAGGGACCCTACCCGTGCATGAATTTTGTGCACTGGGCCTCTAGTTCCATCATGAATGTCTCCTAACTCCCCTCCCCAGATATGCTGGCCTCTTGGTCCTTCCCCATTCCTTCCATCTTTTTCCTCTTTCTCCTTTGGCCTTAGCTGACTCCTTATTATAATTTTGATCTCTTCCATGATGCTTTTTAAACATCTATTTTAAAAACTAATTTTTGTATATGTATTCAGAGACCATTCTAGAAATTATCAGTTCTCTTGTATGCTGTTTTATCCCTGTTGAGTATTGCTTTTTGGGTGGGGGGTTTAGGGGAAATGTGCTGAGCTATTTTATGTAGCTCTGATTTAGACTTTTAGAGTCTCAGGAGCTTAGGGAACTGGAATTGTGCGCCACATTTTGCCTATCAACAAAGCCTAATCAAGAATGCATTCTTTGCCAGCAACATTCAAAACAGAGATGATTCCACGCTGTGGCTTGGAATAAACCCCCTTTATTGCATTTCAATTTATAGTGTTCTTTGCCTTCAGTTTGCACAAATATTCAGAAAGAAATTCCCATTTAGAAGAAACTAATGCACAAATTAAGATATTTCAAGTAATAGCATTCATTATCTGTCAGGAAATTATTATGGATTGATACGTGATACTATTCTGAGTTTCTAACAACAATCTACTCCTACATATACATGTCTCACAAGAAGACTCATTGTTTTTGGATTAACAACATTAATTTAATGCTACTGGTTTATTAATCAGACCTCAATTTGCAAACTTGTGTGTGTGTGTGTGTGTGTGTGTGTGTGTGTGTGTGTGTGTATTTTAGCTTTTCTTTGATTTTATTCCCACAAGCAGTCTTACAAGATATGGCTAGCAGAATTGCTCAAAATTAATTTTAGACCTCAAGTCAAACCATAGGTTATCTGACTGATTTGTAGTAGCAGAATTTAGCAACGTTTAAAAGTCATATAAACAATTAAAAAAAATATTCATGGGGATGAACTGCTATTCAATTTAAACAACTCAAAAGTTTGGAAACTGGTTTTTACAAATTTGGCCTGTGGATCTGCTTGTGGGAATAATGCTTCTAACTAAACATAGAAAAAAATTAAGTTGAAGAAATGTTTAAATTTACAGAGCCAGAAAAAAAATCTCATATACCATATTAAATTAACCCTGGATTTATTTTATTAACATGGCAAGTCAATATATACTTAACACAAGTGAGATACACTTGGCTTTTCATTTCAGAGAGAGGAAGGGAGAGGAAGAGAGAGATAGAAACATCAATAATGAGAGAGAATCATTGATTGGCTGCCTCCTGCAC
>NW_005880387.1:0-6390 GCF_000147115.1 Myotis lucifugus | reverse complement strand
CCTCCCTCTGCAAGGGAAGCCTAGGTCCCAGGTGCTGGTGGCTGGAGGGAAGCCTGGGTCCCAGGTGCCAGAGAAATCTGGTGCCGGCAGCTGGGGGAAGGAAGGCCTACTCTTGCATGAATTTCATGCATCAGGCCTCTAGTTATAAGATAAGAAAACAACACTTACCAAAACAAGGGGTCTCTGCATCATTGTGACTGCTCAGAATGCTTTCAGATGTCTAAGGAAGAAGTTGCTCTGTGACTTCTCTGTGCTCGATGTCCGAGAGCCAGGGTAAAGGAGACCATAGGATATTCCATGGCATCTGGAAATAAACAGACTCACTTTCTTCTTAATGACATACTCAAGAGTTTGAGAAGGTACCACTTTGTCGTGCAATTTTTTCTTTCTAAAATTTGTGAGTATGTAATACATTTGCATACTTCAAAATTCATCATGATACAAATTTCAACAACTCTTAACCTGCCTAAGAAGACAGCATCGTCAGCCCATTGAAAAGAACCTTACCCCACTAGAGGCAATTTTAAAGTCAGAAAATCATGAGGAATCACAAACAGGCCTGATTCAGAGGATATTGCTGTTATAAGCTTGGCCTACTTGATTGTATGCTCTAAGCTGGCAGGGGCTGTTTAGTATTCTATCCTGTACATTCTTTTTTAAGAACTAAACAGTATCCTGAATGTCACAATGCTAACACCATTTCTTTTATTCTGAATTTAATATATTAGTATCAAACAACAGGTGGATGGTAGAACTAAGAGTGCTTTTCAGAATACACATCACTTGGTTGCTTGACAAGAGGAAAACTACAGAAAAGTTTATTCATCAAATGTCGTAAGTGTTTCCTTCCACGTCCTGCGTGGTTCAGGGTTCGGGTCTGGAAGTGGAGCCGCACACAAATGAAATAGAAAAGACACAAGATAATTTGGAAATATTGGGGGACCAGGCGAGCAAGTCCAACTCAAGAGGAAGGACTTCCACTGTGCTCAGGCCTCACCAAGCTTTTTATAGTGAGGGGTAAACAAGGTAGTGGTTACCATAGTTACACAGTTCTTGTGAGTTTCACTTGTTTTGACCATGGTTACACTTCCTGCACTTCCTCATCCCATTAGCTTCCCAGATAAGATCTAGGGAGTGTTATAAGGTCAAGCCTAATTATGCTAAGAGGACTGTGCCCTTTAAGCTAGGACTTGTTTGTGACTTTGCCAGCAGGCCAGTCCGAGGCTTAACCCTATATCAGTTTCCCACATCTCACCCTTTTTTTTATTATTAAGCTACTATAACTTACACATCAAGAACAAAACTCTGGCTATAAAAACAATAACAATGCCAATCCGTAACCTAAAACATTTTAAAACTTAAAATATTTTTTGTTCTTGAAATGTTATGCTTAAGTCCCAATTTCAATGTCCAACAGTTCTGAGTCCAACTTTCAATGTCCGACAGTTCCTTATGTGTAGATGTCAGCAATGATATTTCAGTTCTGGATGGTGGACAAATGGTGGCAATGCAGGTTCGACCCTCTCTGGTCTGATCCTGGGCAACCTTCAGCGACACACAGCTGCTGACTGCTAGGATGGCAAAGTGTCGTCAGCGTCCTCCATCTCTGTATTGTTTTTCCTCTTGTCTTCATGGCTGGAGCATTCCTGATAATTCCTCTCTGTTGCAGGAATCCACATGGTCTTGAAGTTGTTTTCTGAAAATATACAAACATATTCTCGACCGAAGGTTAATAAATGGAATTTTACTTGAGGTCCTTTTTATATTTGCCCAAATGATTTTCCTTTGGCTTATTTTGACACCATGTGTGTTTTCCTGGGTGTCTCACTGTTAGCATTATAAATGAAAAAATTTTTCTAGATGTAATGTAGTTACAGGATATTTTTCCTTACATGGTATTTTTCCACATGCCCCCCTTTTTTGATTTAGTCTAGATAACTTTAAATTTTAATGTTTTTGCACAAAAATATGACTGTTTTAGGTTCATTGCATGTTAAGCAATTTTTCCATGAAATGAAAATTTTGGTTAATACTTCTTGAGCCAATTTTAATTAATCTGAAAACTTGACTGCTATTTTACTGTCAAATTTAATACTCTAACAACAATCTTAGTTTACACTGTAAATATTAATGGAAAGGATTATTTTGCATCCTTGAGAAGGCCCTGAGCACTCCTGGTGTTAGGCTGGATTTAGATATAGGGTAGCTGTTGTCAGCCAAGTCTCTGTTGTCTGGGTACTGATCTCAGCTGGGCCAAGTCTCTTTCTGTTACCTGGGTCCCGATCTGGGCTGGGCATGGGAAGCAAGAAGCAGCCATGGGGGCAGGAGACCTCCCTCAGAAGGGGCGAGTGTTCAAGCCCCTGCATAGTTGGGGGGGTGAGGATCTGTGCTCCACCTCTGTTGACCCCCAAGTTCTCTTCTGCTGGCCCCTCTGCGACTGTGCCTGTCTTAGGTTGTTCCTCCCCGAGAAATCTTACCCGTCTTTGACTAACCAGCCATCCTCCGGGGCCAAGCAGGGTGATGTGAGGTTCAGTTCTGTCTCCTTGGTAGCCTATGCCCCTGTGGCCTCCACGCCCAGCAACTGCCTTGGGATCCCCTCGCCAGCTGGCGGGGCCCCGGCATTGCACATATCTTGGGGAACCCAGGTTTCTTCTCCAGGGAGGGCCCAGCTCATGCCATTGGGCGAGAGACAGATCCACGGCACCAGCCACCACGAGGCTCCAACTTCAGCATGAACAGAGCTCAGGCAACAGCTGTGGGCAATTGGATTGTGAGAAGAGGGACCCTCTTGGCAAAAAGAGCAAGAGAGGTCAATATAGAATGCTCAAGTGCCTTCCCAGGGGGCCTTCCACACAGTGGAAGGGATTAAATCCTTTAATGTCCTTATTAAATTTCTGCCAAACATTCAAAGAATTAATTTGTAAGTTTGTATGGGATAAATGTACAATAATGACATTGTAGAACAATATCATGTAAGGATATTCTGTGCTCTAGGCCATGGCAATTCAATTTTAAACTGGCTGTCAATTTCTTTTTGTATAGACAAGCTCTTAGTTACATTTTCCTTGACCTGTTGTACGAAATGAGAGGTCTGAACAGTCTGTACCATAGATGAAACAGCAATGCCCACAGAAGTCAGTAACGTTACGAGGGCAAAGATTCCTGCAATTAACATTCCAAGAAATCTTTTTTGTCTTTTTAAGATTTTTTTACTAGATCATGCAACAGTTTGTAGGTTTGATGAGATTCCCATGGTTCAGTTAAGTTAGTGGGAACCCAAGCAAAAGCTAGTTGTTTTAAAATCATGAGGGAGTTCTTTTGAACAGTAGAATTGATACAATGGTATAATGTACAATTTGTGCATGACACCTCATACAGATGGCTTGTAACATTAAGAATGGGGCCTGATAGGAGCACAAATGGATCAAACACACAGGCAGTAGCAAACACTGTCTTATTGAGAGTTCCTTGTTTAAAAAAATGGAACTATTTGAGCTATAATTGAAACTATACCATCTTATAGGTGCAAGTGCAGCAGCTAATTTCCACTGCGTACTTTGTAGAGGCCAGTTGTCCTGTTGTAATTGAGGCCCAACAAAGTCTCCTCCATGAGATGGAGTGATTTTCTTCAACATATAGATAGGATGCATGCCCTTTCCATTTAAGGGTGCGGTTGTTACTATACAGAGAACCATAAGGGCTCCAGTCTATAAAGAAAAAAAATTATTAAGTTTTCTGGTGGTAGGATAATTACTATAACAGTCTTGCCAATTAACTTCTTCCTCAGTGGGATTCCATACATAAGACCATTTATGTAAAGGCTTAGTGGCGGGGGGGGTGGGATGTCTTAGCACACTTATATTTTCTGCACCTTTCCCCGGAGCAAGTAGAGATAATACATGTACTTGAGCCGTTTCTTCTCCGTTCTTTGGGGTCCACGCTGGCCAAAAACCTCTCTTTAATTTTACGCACAAGGGAGCAGTGGCTTGATTTAGAGTCATACAAAAGGGAAGCTGGGTGGCAACAGCTGTGTAATAATACCTTGTCCATATGCTTCCTTGCCCCACCTGTGGTCCTCCTGGAAGGATCGGCCCACGTAAGGGTTCTTACCCATGAAGGGTCAGGAGTATAAGTCTGAAATACTTCCACATTTGCCCTAGGTAATATTACCGTACAGATGATTACTGCTAGCATGGCAAGAAAGACGTTCTCTGTACAGTCTTCTTTACCATGCCCCAGGTGGTCTCCAGGCTGTTTGTTGTCTGGCTCGTCCTCCTCCTGCTGGGTAAACTTGGAGAACTTCAATTTAAAAAAAATCTTTTTCTTTTACACTAGGTAACCTACAGGGTTACTTTCTGGATGTTGATTGATAGTACCGCAAGGCCATGTATTTCAAGTCAAAGTCATTAAACATTTATGGTGACTGTACTTTCAGATTTGGTATTTTAACAGCAAATCATTAGATTATCCTATAAATATTAGTGGAAGATATTTCAAAATTTTAAAATTTTTCCTTTTTATTAAATTTAAGGTAATATTTTTAAACAGCATTCCCTTTCGGCTTATTTGCATATACAGAGGAACCATGGGAAGCCTTCAGTAACTTTTTAGAAGAATTTTACTTTACTAGGATTCAATTGCTTACAAAGATACTGGCTTCTTATAGCAGGTATGTTTATTAATAAAGTTAGTAAATTTAGTAAAGTTTTATCTCTGATTCACGAGGTGTAAATGCTGCCCCACCTCCAGCCTAATTTAAAATGTAGCTGCGAGGAGCTTTTGTTATTTTAAATGACATCCCAAAATTCTACTGCTGTATTTTAAGAAGTATCAAACAAAATAACTTGTTTTGCCCTTTCTTAGAGGCAAAAACTTAAAATATATTTATTAATTTATATTTGATAAAGCTTTCCATGTGATTTCAAGTATATTAAATTGGCTTTATTAAAAAATCTTTAAGAAGAGAGAATAAACTTTTGAAAACATTTCAGGGCCCATGAAATGTCCCAAAGTCATTCCTTGGTTATGGTTTTGAAATCCAACTTGAAAGACCACCAAATATATATGTGTATATATGATTTAAAGATTATATACCTTTTATAATTATTAAGAGATATCAATTAAATTTAAACTGATCTTTGTATTTAAAAATTTCGGTTGGGATTACAGAATTTATCCTCTTTTTTCAATTAGACAAATGTTGAAATTTTACTATAATTATATGATTTCTCCCAATTTATTTAACCAGAACTTTAAACTCTTAGATGGCAAGTTAAATATTTAGCATTTCTCAATCAGTAACATTTTAAAGAATAAACTTCAAAAATACAAGACATAATCAATAGATTTAATTCTGTCCTCTAGATTTTTCGTGAGGGAAATTTAGATTAATATTTTAGCATTTTGCTATTTCAGAATATCTAATTCAATTTAGCAAACTCCCAAAGCCTTGGGCTGCCATTGACTGGAAACAGGTAACCATTAAAATGCAAATTAGTTACATTCTTTCTACCAAGGATGGGAAACTGGGAAGCAAGCCTCTCTTTAGAAGTTTCCACTGGTAGGAAATTTTTGGCCTACCTGCTTGTTCTGTTGGGGGAAGGGAGGCTAGCCCTTCCTCCATTAGAAATTGCTTTGGGAAGCCAGCCTTAATTAAAGGGCATAGGCGTCTTTTACCTGGGCTACTTAGAGTTTTATAATTGATATAGTTCAATAATTCTTGAGATTCAAATCTAAATTATTATTTTAAGGCAGTTACTTTGGTAAATTTTCTGTAACAGACAATTTTACTGAATTTCGTTGAGGCTTTTAAGATTAACTTTGGAACAGGCTTTATTAACATTTCAAAAATCACTTTATTATGAAAAAATACCAATCTTGTTGCTAGAACCAGCCTGCATTTCTTCCCTGGGTCAAATTCGCCATTTTTCTTAGGAAATAATCAGTCTTGGGTTTTATTCTGTACATTTGTAAAGAGATTTCAGCTCAAAACTCTATCTAAATGTCCAAAATCGGACGATGGGCGCGTTAGCTCCAAGCCAGTTTTTCTCTTTACACGTGCACAGAAATCCCAGACGCATTTTTAAATTTTTGTAAAACTTTTCAATTAGAATACTTGGGGAGGGGGCATCCATATTGGATCACCATGTGGTCCCTTCTTCTCTTCCCCCACATCCTGCTTTGGGGGAAGTTTCAGCAAATGACTCAGATGGCATATTTTTCCCAAAGTCATGCTTAATAGAAAAAGACATTTTAAATTTTTTCCTATTTCGCTTTCTAAAGTCATGGCTAGCACCCAAGGTTATCTTAGCCAAAGTTTGGTTGTCATAAGATGTTCTCCGGTAATTTTTTAACAAAACTAATCTTTTACGGCGAGCCGAAACTCTGCCC
>NW_005880386.1:0-6391 GCF_000147115.1 Myotis lucifugus | reverse complement strand
ATTTAAGGGTCGTCCTGAAAAAAGGTCAAGGTTTTCCTTCAGGTGGCTGAATACTTGGTCTCTTTGGAGGCAAAGGGAAGGAGCATTGAGAGAGAGAGAGAGAGAGAGAGAGAGAGAGAGAGAGAGAGAGAGAGCTTGAGGAGGTAAAAGCCAGCAGGGAACATAGGGAACTAGAATGAGAAACACTGGTCTCCCGAGTGAGAAGAAAGGACGGTGACAACACAGGGACGTTGGTGGGTAGAAAGGAGGCAGGTGGAGCTTGCAGCCTTGAGCCACAAACGGGGATTCGGTGCGTTTGGGGTGAGACTGTGACCCCAGATAACAGGGTAGCGCCAGGTCTGGAGGAAGCCGAGGGCTCACAGGGCGCAGCGGCCACCGTGGACGCACAAACACCGCCTGGTCCTCATTGGGCTGGCAGAGGCCATATAGCTCATTAAAAAATAATAGGTTTTTATTAATTTTTTTAGAGAGAAAGGAAGGCAGAGGGAGAGAGAAACATCAACTAGTTGCCTCCTGTATACACCCCGACCAGGGCCCAAACCCACAACCCGGGCCTGTGCCCTGACTTGGAATCGAACTGGCAACCTTTTGGTGCCCGGGACGACACTCAACCAACTGCGCCCCACCGGCCAGGGCCGTACCTCGTTTTTATAATTGGAAACAGAGTCAGGGAGTCTTAAATGTCCAGAGGCCGAAGCGGACGTCTTGAGCTCTGTTAGGGAATCTCTTGCCTGGATGCGTGGGGTGGTTCGCTTACTGCTGGGCCAGGCTGGCGGGTGGTTACGCCGCCTGGGGAGGGGGCCCATGTGCCCGGACGCGCTGTCTCATGGGGAGAACTGGGTCATTGCTTTATGTAACAGTGGTTTGCGTTTCACACTAACAATTCAGTCCAGCCGTTGGGACACCAGCGCAATCCATCTTCAAACCAAGCACTTGTTTTTAAGTTTAAGGCGAAAGAGGTGTGGAGAAATGGAGTGTCAGAGCTAAGAAAACACATGTGTTTATGTAATGTCCCACTTCAGGAAAAAGTTACAGTTAATTGACCTTTTAAAAAAATTATATAACGAGATTAATGTTCATCTTCCCCGCTTTTAAAAATATAGTTATGGTGCCCGGCCAGCGTGGCCCAGTGGTTCAGCATCGACCCATGAACCAGGAGGTCACCTTTCAATTCCAATCAGGGCACATGCTGGGGTTGTGGGCTCAATCCCCAGTAGGGGGCGTGCCAGGGGCAGCCAATCAATGATTCTCTCTCATCATTGATGTTTCTGCCTCTCTCTCCCTCTCCCTTCCTCTCTGAAATCAATTATATATATACTAGAGGCATGGTGCACGAAATTCGTGCAAGGGGGGGGGGTCCCTCAGCCCAGCCTGCACCCTCTCGCAATCCGGGACCTCTGGCTCCTAATCGCTTGCCGGCCTGTCTGATCACCCCTAACCGCTCGCTGGCCTGCCTACTTGATCTCCCCTAACCACTCACCTGACTGCATGATCGCCCCTAACTGCTCACCTGCCTACCTCCTTGCCCCTAACCACTCTGCCTGCCTACCTCCTTGCCCCTAACCACTCTGCCTGCCTACCTCCTTGCCCCTAACCACTCGCCTGCCTGCCTGATCACCCCTAACTGCTTGCCTGTCTGCCTGATCACCCCTAACCGCCTCTGCCTTGGCCCCCACCGCCGCAGCTTCATCTGGAAGGACGTCCGGAATGACGTCCAGAAGGTGGTTCGGCTGTCCGGTCTAATTAGCATATTACGCTTTTATTATTATAGCTGGTTATGGGCTGCTGTTAGAATGGGGTATGCTCTGACGCGACTCTTTTCAACACACTGGATTCTTCCTGCAGAGGCTCTGGGTGAGCGTATGTATCTGTGGCATCTCGGGTCCTTTTCCAGGCAGGCGCCCAGGTTGTCACAGAACGGCCTTCCTCTGTGAGGGCCTGTTCCTGGAGGACCGGGGAGAAGCGTGGTGTGAAGGTGCCGTGCTGCTGTGGGAACGGGCAGAGCAGTGCGGGGCCTGGCCCCACTCGGCAGTTCTGAAATAAGTGCAGCTAGAATAATTTCAGCTCACCCCTTAGCAGACCTGCAGTGTGCCCCGCCCCCCCCCGCCCCCCAAAAAAGAGGAAAAGAACTGTGGCGGAGGCTCAAGTCGTCATCACGGCATCTCTTAGAATTGCCAGTAGCATGTGGGTCAGCGCTGCGTCCTGCTGAGGCTCAGCGAGCACTCTGGGAAGAAATGATTATTATTGAGTTAATACAGCTAATTGCTGAGCATAAGGCCAGGTACACTGGAGTGTTTAATGAATATTAGCTATTGTTGTGTTTTTTTTAAAATATCTTTTTATTGACTTCAGAGAGGAAGGGAGAGGGATAGAGAGGTAGAAATGTCAATGACGAGAGAGAATCATTGATCGGCTGCCTGTGCACGCCCCATTCTGGAGATCGAAGTTGCAACCCGGGCATGTGCCCCACCGGGATTTGAACTGCGACCTCCTGGTTCATAGGTTGATGCTCAACTGCTGAGCCACACTGGCTGAGCACTGTTATTGGCTTTAAAAAATCATTATTGCCCTTGCTGGTGTAGCTCAGTTGGTTGGAGCGTCGTCCCCTAACCGAAAGGTCGTGGGTTCGAATCCTGGTCAGGGCACATACCCCGGTTGCAAGTTTGATCACTAGTTGGGGGGCGTACAGGAGGCAACCAATTCATGTACCTCTCTCTCTCTCTCTCTCTCTCTCTCTCTCTCTCTCTCTCCCTCTCTCTCAAATCAATGAAAACCTATCCTCAGGCGAGGATTAAAAAAATCATTATTTAGAATTATTAACTTCCTAGGATTCAATTTGCCTCTGAAAGGGTCAGGATTGTGGACCGATCTCCTCCTCTCCACATGCGGCCTGTCAGGTCTAAACTAAACTGTCCAAGTGGCGCCCTAGACGCACTCCCAGAAGACAGTCACCCCTGGGACCTGCTTTGAGCTCCCCTCCCGCTTGGAAACGATGCTGTGCGACCGCGTTTCCAGCACTCACAGTGCGCTCGCTCGCGGGCCAGATCAGCTTAGCAGCCCAGAGGCCCCCCTTCTGGGTCCGATTCCTCTCTGTTCCCGGAGGACCGGGCCTGGAATTCCCCCTCAGCGCTGCATCCCACCGACCGTTGGCGCTTCCTGTCCCTCCCTGGGAAGCAGCGGCTTTCTGAATCATCTCTCAGGACGCTTCCTGGCCCGGGATCTCTGGAGCTCGGAGATCATGTTTCCCTTCCCCCTCCCCGGATTCCCCGTCTCCGAGGGACATGTGTGCATTTCATTACCCGGCCACGCTTTCCCGCGCCGCGATCGAGATGTGGGTTACAGAGCGCGCATTCATGCCGCGCCCCAAAGGGCACAGCACAGATTTATGGCCGGTTACATCATTTTACGGCGGCTGATTCACCGCATCGGTTTATTTGGCAATTAAATCATATTCAATAAGGCAACTGTACCAACTTCCACCGGCCCCGGCGCGGCTGGCTCCGCGCCTCCTCCCTCCTCTAATCAGTCCCCCAGAGATAAGCCGGTCTGCACCCCAGGGGCAGGCTTGGCGCGGGAGACGGACCAGGGCCGGGTCGCTACTGAGAGACATCTGAGCACCAAGAGGACTCTGTGCACCTAGCAGAGCAGGCGGTCCTCTCTTGCTAAGAATTCCACGTCCAAGTTCTGCGTCTCCTCCTCTGGCCACTGTTCCCTGGGCCTGCGTTGTTCGGATTGCGTTGCTCCAATTCCCGACTCTGGAACGGGTTCTCCTTCCTTTGTCCCCGGGACCAGCAGGGGTCATTCTGTCCCGCTTGGCTCCTGTCGCGTTGCTGATTGCACGAGGTCTGTGTGTCCAGTTAGGAACCACTAGGTTGCCACCAGAGTTAAAGTTCAATTTAGTTTACTAATTGGGTGTTTCCAACATTTTATTTTATTATTTATTGACTTTAAAATATTTTTATTGATCTGAGAGAGGAAGGGAGAGGGAGAGAGAGAGAGAAACATCAGTGATGAGAATCACTGATTGGCTGCCTCCTGTGCACTCCACACTGGGGATGGAGCCTGTAACCCGGGCATGTGCCCTGACCCGGAGTCGAACCGTGACCTCCTGGTTCATAGGTCGATGCTCAACCACTGAGACACGCTGGCCAGGCACCAACATTTTATGTTTTAAAGTTTCTACTATACAGAAAAGTGGGAAGAACTGGACAGCGAGCCCCTCAATACCCAGGCCTTAGAACAGTGATGGCGAACCCATGACACGCCTGTCAGAGGTGACACCCGAACTCATTTTTTTTAGTTGATTTTTCTTTGTTAAGTGGCATTTAAATATATAAAATAAATATCAAAAATATGTCTTTGTTTTACTATGGTTGCAAATATCAAAAAATTTCTATATGTGACTCGGCACCAGAGTTAAGTTAGGGTTTTTCAAAATGCTGACACGCCGAGCTCAAAAGGTTCGCCATCACTGCCCTAGAATGAGCTCTTTAATAGGCGCGTTAATCACATAACCCACCATCCAGCTGCCCACCTTTTTAACCTTTAATTTTGAAATAATTTTAGACGGACAAGAAAGCTACACAAATAATACAGAGCATCCCATACACCTGTCGCCAGCTGCCCCTAACGTCAGCATCTTACAGAGCCATCCTCACACCGTGATCAAAACCAGCAAGCCGCCACTTCCAGCACATGATCAGCAAGCCTCCGGGTCTTTCCTGAATTTCATCAAACTCCGCCCTCAGGCCCTTCTCTGTGCAGGACCCATGGGCTCAGTCACTGTGTTTCCTTGGTCTCCCCAACCGCTGCGAGTTCCTCAGTTTGTGTCTTTTTTTTTTAAAAAATATATTTTATTGATTTCTCACAGAGAGGAAGAGAGAGGGACAGAGAGCCAGAAACATCGATGAGAGAGAAACATCGATCAGCTGCCTCCTGCACACCTCCCACTGGGGACGTGCCTGCAACCAAGGCACACGCCCCCGGCTGGAATCGAACCCTGGACCCCCCAGTCCGCAGGCCGACGCTCCATCCACCGAGCCACTGAGCCAAACCGGTCAGGGCCAGTTTGTGTCTTTTGTAACTGTGACCCCTTAGACGTCTACTAGATTCTATTGGATGTTCTTCAGTTTGGGCTTGTCTGGACTTTTCTCCTGACGACATTGAGATGATGCGTTTATTTTATTTTTTATTGATTTCAGAGAGGGAGGGAGAGGGAGAGAGAGAGAGAATCATGAATGATGAGAGAGAATCATGGATGGGCTACCTCCTGCACACCCCCTGCTGGGGATCAAGCCTGCAACCTGGCATGTGCCCTGACTGCGAATCGAACCATGACTTCCTGGTTCATGGGTCGATGCTCAACCACTGAACCGCACCGGCTGGGTGAGATTATGCATTTTTTAGCACAGATGTGAGGTTCTGGCCTTCCCAGTTCTTCATATGGGGGAGGGGTCTGTGATGTCGCCCTGTGGAATTCCGACCGATGCTCTTTATCGTTGGATGAGGGGTTGAGGGCCAGGTAGCTGTGCTGTAAATTTACTATTTTTTGCTTTGTTTTGGAGGAGACACTTGGAGACCATGCGCATATCCTGCTTCTCCTTAAACTCTCACTGACTAGTTTGAGGGTTTTGCCTGCAACGACTATTTCTAATCCTCTGGGGGCGCTGCCCCATGTCCCTTGTTCTTTGTACACTGACGAGCTGGGATCCAGGTGCAGGAAGAGGCGGCCCTTCGTCTCCATTTATTTATTTACCCAATTACTTGTTCATTTCAGGATGGAGTCAGGGTATTTATTTTACTCTGGGTTATTCCGGTGTCACCGTTACTTGCGTTGCCGTGCAGAGGGCCTCAGCTGGCTCATCGGACGCTTCCTTCAGATTAGCTCCAGGCCTCGGCACACCCGTCGTTCCCTGGGCACGTTCTTAGTTCCAGGCTCACTTTGTATTTCCCCTAGTTTGTCCTCGAAGGAGCCCTGTTTTTATTTTTATTCTTGAGGATGGTGTTTAGAAACCAAGATCTGGGCGTGAGTGTGCTTATTGCAGTAAGAGCACCACTCCCGTAGGCCCTCCGACCAGAGGGGCCCGGGAAACATATGTGTGTCACTGACACACACACGTCTACACACAGCCGTGTCTGTTTGTCCGTCCGTGTGCGAGTTGGTATGAAATCAGAGTTCACACTGGTTCTCGGAGTCCGTTTCCGCACCTCAGGTGCATTCGGGACCTGCTCCTCCCTTTTTTCTTTCTTTCTCTTTTTTTGGAAATCCTCACCCGAGGATATTTTCCCATTGATTTTCAGAGAGAGTGGGAGAGAGAGGGGAAGACAAAGAGAAACACCGATGTGAGAGAGACGCATCGAGTGGTTGCCTCCTGCCCGAGCCCCGACCAGG
>NW_005880385.1:0-6391 GCF_000147115.1 Myotis lucifugus | reverse complement strand
CCCTGAAGATGGCTGGCCCTGGACCGTCAGGCCCATGCCCTACCATCACTGGCGGTTGGAAAGAGTAGAAGGGGAGCAGTAAAGATGCCTCTGCATCCCCTGGAACCCCCACACACTCTGGGCCACAACGGGTAGGAGGGCTACTGAGATGGGCCTTAAAGCCTGGAGCGTGGGCTCAGGTGGAGTTGCTACAGGTGAGAGATTCACCTAACTCAGCAGATACTGCAGGCAGGCCTGATGGCAGCTGGATGACTTGGCTTCCTGGCCCTACGGGGCACATTAAGATTCAACCATGAGATTCCAGCAAAGGTAGTCAGTTACCATTCTTGTTGTGTTTATGCAAACATCAGGACAGTAGATAAATTAATCTTAATTTGGCTTTTTGATAGCCATGGAGGAATTTTAAGAAGAAAAATCCTATTTCAATAGAAGTTGTTAAAGCTAAAATGGTTTCTTTCCCTTCCACCAGACCATTTGTTAAGCATATAGGAATAGTTCTGTGTGCCCAGTTCGGGCCTCTAGCAACGGTGGAATAGAAATGCAGTCCATCTCATGATTGAGCCAGAAGTTCCAAGACAAAGGAGGGAATGAAAGGGCAAGGGCTAGGCCCTCCATCTTGCCCCAGGGTAAGGGCTAGGCCCTCCATCTTGCCCCAGGGTAAGGGCTACACCCTCCATCTTACCTTGGCCATGTGCTTGGCAAGGAGCTTCTTCCCGGAAGTCTAAGTCTCTGCTAGCCACACCCAGGAACAAGATACCGACTTGTGCCTGGCCCATTGGCAAGGGCCACAGCCCTTTCTCCTCCCCTTACTCCAACCCCCTATAAAACCCCTCTCCACACAGAGTTCGCTCTCTCTGCCACTTGGCTTGCCGTTGAGTTGGTAAGGAGGGTAGGGGAGCCAAACCCGGGTTTGAAATACAGACTCTTATGCTTTTGCATCAGACTGGCTGGCTCCTGGTGTGGTCTTTTGGGGATCTTGAAATCTGGGCATAACAGTTTCATGGTTCCATTTATATAAAACTAGAGGCCTGGTGCACAAAAATTTGTGCACTCACGGGGGGAGGTCCCTCAGCCTGGCCTGTGCCCTCTTGCAGTCTGGGACCCCTTGGGGGATGACCACTTGCTGGCTTAGGCCTGCTCCCCGGTGGATTGGGCCTAAGCTGGCCATCAGACATCCCTCTGGCAGCCCGGCAGCCCTCGGGGGATGTCCACTTGCCAGTGGGGAGCAGACCTAAGCTGCAGTTGGACATCCTTAGTGCTTCTGAGGAGGCAGGAGAGGCTCCCACCACCACTGCTGTACTGGTAGCCATCAGCCTGGCTTGTAGCTGAGCAGAGCTCCCCCATGTGGGAGCGCACTGACCACCAGAGGGTAGCTACTGCATTGAGCATCTGCCCCCTGGTGGTCAGTGTGTGTCATAGTGACCAGTCATTCCCAATCTTTCTGCTGTTAGGGTCAGTTTGCATATTACCCTTTTACTATATAGGATAGAGGCCTGGTGTATGGGTAGGGGCCGGCTGGTTTGCCCTGAAGGGTGTCCCAGGTCAGGGTGGGGGTCCCGCTTGGGTGCCTGGCCAGCCTGGGTGAGGGGCTGAGGGCCATTTTCAGGCTGGCCTGCGACTGAAGCTCCCAGCTTCTCCTTTTTTTATTTTCTTTTTATTCTGGGATTTATTTACCTTCTATAATTGAAACTCTGTTGCCTTCACTGGCACTCCCAGCTCTGAGGCTGTGGCTGGCTGAAAGCAGTTATCTGGGGTTTGTTTAGCTTCTATAATTGAAACTTTGTTGCTTTTGGAACTGTTGCTTTTGGAGCTTAGAGCCGGGCCACAGCAGGTGGGGAACCTTGGCTTCCTCCATCACTGGAGCAAGCAAACCTCCTGCTCACTTCAGCTGCGTGGCTGTCGGCCGCCATCTTGGTTGGCAGTTAATTTGCATATCTCGCTGATTAGACAATGGGAAGCATAGCAGAGGTATGGCTAACTACCCTTTTTGTCTTTTATTAGATAGAATTCTAGAGGCCGGGTGCACAAAATTCACGCACCTAAGGGGTTTTCCCTCAGCCCGGCCTGCACTCGCTCCAATCCGGGACCCCTCCGGGATGTCTGATTGCCGGTTTAGGCCCGATCCCAATCTCACAATCCAGAAGCACTGGCTCCTAAGCGCTCACCTGCCTGCTGGCCTGATCACCCTATCTGCTCTCCCCTGCCAGCCTAATCCCCCTAACTGCTCTCTCCTGCCAGCCTGATCCCACTAACTGCTCTCTCCTGCCAGCCTGATTGCCCCAAACCATCTCTGCCTAGGCCTCGCCATCATGGCTTTGTCTGGAAGGACGTCCAGAAGGTTATCCAGAAGATTTCCAGTCTAATTAGCATATTACCCTTTTATTGGTATAGATTGAGAATATGTAATTACATCAGGACCAAGTATGTTAGCAGTTACCTGGGGCTCGGGAGAAGGAAAAATGTGTTGTACCTGCTTATGGGTATGGAGTTTCATTTTAGAATAATGAAAATATTCTGGAAATAGATAATGATGATGGCTGTATGATATTACGAAAGTATAAATATCACTGAATTGTGTACTTTAAAATGGTCAAAATGATAAACCTTATATTATGCGCATTTTACCTCTGTGCTGAGCTGGCATGGCCAAGAGAATAAAGCTTAGTCTAGGTGGGACACTGCCCTCTCTGATGGAGAGACAACGCCACAGCCTGTAAGCCAAGTCTTTATTTTATAGCCAGATTCCACGAGGCAAAGTAAGGGCGTGGTCAAGATGTTTACAATGCTCTTGCGGGTTTCGAATCTACTCAATTATGTGCCTGATCAAGCTTTGTTTACTTGCTGCACCTCCCACAGCTCATATCACTTAGCCATGTGGGACCACAGGCTCGGACCAAAAGGTCAAGCTTACAACTATAGCCTTTGGCTATAATTGT
The DNA here is from genome assembly GCF_000147115.1 of Myotis lucifugus. NCBI lineage: Eukaryota > Metazoa > Chordata > Mammalia > Chiroptera > Vespertilionidae > Myotis > Myotis lucifugus. The sequence goes on along the minus strand of NW_005880385.1, from coordinate 3,455 downwards.
TCTGGGACTTGCACGTGGCTTTGCCATGAGAGGATCGTTCCCTCTCATTAGTCCCAGGCTTGAACCTGTCCAAACGCTGTAGCCGCTCTCCACATACCTCAATTTAAAAATTTTAAGAACTAAATAAAATAAATGTGTCCATAATTGTGGAAGAATTAACATAGTTTCAAACACAAAGTTATGAGTTTAAACAGAAAAAGAATATCATGACTGGAAAGAAACTCCAGAATGCTGTAGATCAGTGGTTCTCAACCTTCCTAATGCCGAGACCCTTTAATACAGTTCCTCATGTTGTGGTGACCCCCAACCATAAAATTATTTTCGTTGCTACTTCATAACTGTAATTTTGCTACTGTTATGAATCATAATGTAAATATCTGAAATGCAGGATGTATTTTCATTGTTACAAATTGAACATAATTAAAGCATAGTAATTAATCAAAAAAACAATACGTAATTATATATGTGTTTTCCAATGGTCTTAGGCGACCCCTGTGAAAGGGTCGTTTGACCCCCAAAGGGGTCTCGACCCACAGGTTGAGAACCGCTGCTGTAGATGAATGACCTTCACAGAACAACAAAACTCTATGATGATTGCCAACCTGGGAAGCAGCAGTGTCGTTTGCAGGTTTTCCCCATTCTCACCTCAGAAGATGTTAAGACTTTTTCCAAGACATTTTTTTCACATTATTTCTTCTTCCTCATGTAACTTCTCTTCTTTAATTTATTATGATTTTAACATATTTTTACTCTGTTACATTTATTGCTTATGTTTATTTATTTCATAATTATTGATTTTTAAACTGTTTCATTTTTCTCTAAAAACAAAATTGACATTTCATATACATGATACATAATTACATGTTCTCTTGGACTAGAATTTCTGAAAATTGTCTCCACTCCACATTTTCTATTAATTTTCTGAAAAAGTCTGGGATTCCACATTTTGCATGATTTTCTAGATTATATCTTAGCAATAGGTTTTCTCTGTATATTCAGCTGTATTTTCTTTTACTCTTTTTAAACTGTATTTATAATTTCTCAGCCCTACTTGGATAATTAATTGTCATCTTCTTTTTTTTTAACATATTTTTTTTAAATATATTTTATTGATTTTTCACAGAGAAGAAGGAAGAGGGACAGAGAGTTAGAAACATCGGATGAGAGAGATCGATCAGCTGCCTCCTGCACGCCCCCCACTGGGGATGTGCCCGCAACCAAGGTACATGCCCTTGACCAGAATCAAACCTGGGACCCTTGAGTCTGCAGGCCGACGCTCTATCCACTGAGCCAAACCGGTTCGGCAAATTGTCATCTTCTTAAAGAAACCAATAAAATACTTGACCATTTCCTGCATGTCCTTCTCTAGGCTAAATTGCATTCCCTATTGGACTTTCTAAGGGTCTTTGGTCATCAGATATCAGATTGTGATCAGTAGGCAGGATATCAGAGGACTTGAGATGGTTATGTCTCTGAAGGGAGCAGTCACCAAATCAGATTTGAAGCCAGAGATTACAGCACTTTAGATCTGGTACCTGATGGTCTTGTGAGTCCCACTTGAAGGTAAAAAAAGAAACAAGCTGGTGCTTGGAAGCTAATTTTGGTTTCCAAAGTCCAAGGGAACTGTGCCAGGAGAACCTACATTAGGGGCCAAAGAATGAAGAGCAGGTGTAGAGTTTCGGAGAATAAAATGGGGGAAGGTGACCATAGGGCACTTGGTCGTGTTATAAAAGAAGAGGTGTCCACAGGCACATTTAAGGGAGAGTATGACTCCTCCTGGGCCATCTTCAGGGAGAGAACACATGAGAAGAGGGCATTGCTCAGGACTCGTGTCCATAGCACACACTGCCCGAACTCATTTTCAGGTGACACAGAGATGACTCCCTCCAGCATTGTCCTTGTCAATAGCTAGGACCCATCCCATCCTGTCCTCAGCGTTCGCCTCCCAGTGCCACCTCTCCTCCTGGCCTGGAGCATGGGTACGCTGTCAAGTCCCTGTGGGATGTCTGTTTGCATGACTGTCCCATGCTTGCTTCCCTTGAAGGGGTCAGTTCTGGGTGAGCTGTATTTGGATCCAGTGTCTCATTCACTGTAGAGGAAGAAATTCCAATCTGATAGTAAGCAATATTATGGAAGCATTAAAAATATTAATTTTGTGAAATTAACATCCAAACAGGCAAGCAAATGTTACAGTGACATAAGAAATTTAAAGTGGAAGAACTTTCCAGGGCACATAGAATAGCATCTCAATACATGAGAAGTCTTTCATCACCAATAAGCAAGTCACCACATTGTGAAAGACTCAGTGAGATGCTCACAGCCCGGAAAGCCAGGCTGGCTTTTCCACCTTTTTCTTCCTCTCCCCTAACGAGAGCACTTGGGAATGTCCATAGCCACAGATGATTGTCTTTACATCCTTTTGCTTCTATATCACTTCTATATCACCTCATTCAGCACTGATCCGAGTGCATGAATGTACGTCATGGAGTCTCATGTTTCATCAGTTACTGACTGTTCGGAGAATGACTGCCATAGGCGCCTCCTGAAGAGAGAAGGTTCCCGCTGCCCAGTGTGCCCACAGTCTGTTTGCCTCACGCACCTTTACTAAAGCTCTTCATCCAGATCCGGCCGACAGCCACCACAACAGGCAGTCCCAGGAGAAGCAGTCCCAAGAGAGACAGTATCTTCCATGAAAAAGTCATACTGGAGTCTAAAATTAAACCAAAAATCCCATCTATCAATATACTAGTATATAAAACCCTAATATGCAAATAAACCGAACAGTGGAACAACTAAACAATTGAACAACCGATTGCTGTGACATGCGCTGACCACCAGGGGGTGAGGGCAGAACATGGTGGGCATTGGCTGTAGTGGGATGGGTGGAGCAGGTGAGCAGGGGCACCAGACCAAGGCAGGGCGCTGGTTGTTGTCATTGCGGCGAGCCTCTGGTGGTTACTGAAAATTATTTGCTCCTTCATGCCACAGTTCCACCAGTGCCTTCACCCACTGCCAATGCCGGCCCCACTCACACCCATTGCCAGTGCCGGCTCTACTTGCGCCTTCTTCTGGCGACAGAGCCGCTGCTAGCACCCGCTGATGGTGCCTGACGCGGGCACCAACCACTTGGTGTCGTCAGCAGGTGCGAGCAGCAGCTGCCAGCCCTGATTGCCCCGAGGGCTTCTCCACCTCCCCACTGCTCCTGAGGGGCGACTGGGACAGCAGCCACCGCTCATACCGGCTGATGGTGCTGGCCCCACTCGCACCCGCTGACAGCGTGGAGCAATTGGGGCTGGTGCCAGCAGCGGATGTGAACAGGGCCAGTGCTGTCAGTGTGTGAAGTGATGGTGGAGGGAGCAGGGCTGCCAGCAGACAGTGGATGGGGGCCACAGCAGGAAGGGCTGGGCAGGGGCACGGAGGATGGGCCGAGATCCACCTATGTGCTCACCGCAGCC
>NW_005880384.1:0-6392 GCF_000147115.1 Myotis lucifugus | reverse complement strand
CTCCCAATGGGCCCCACCACCCAGATTGGCCCGCAGCCCTTCCCCCCAGTTGGCCCGGCCCTGATCGGCCAACCTCCCGCCGTCTCCTCCTCCTGACAGGCCCAGCCCCAATCTGCCCCAATTGTTGCCCGGCTGGCCGGATCCCACCTGTACATGAATTTGTGCACTGGGCCTCTAGTAATAAAATAAGGAAGAAACACTTATAACAATTGTAGTCCTCATATCTGCAATTAGTCATGTGATTGTAGCTGGTATTTTTAACTTCCTGCTTTTATTATTCATCCTATATCCTCTCAGCTAGCACCTGAGCTGGTCATGGCCCTCTGCCTGGTGAGGGGATTGGAACCTTCAATTCTGGAAGGACTAGGCCAAACATGCCCAACTGAAAGGCTAACACGGGCCAAATAAATGAGGCATGCGGCCCACGGGCTGTGAGTTTGACATGCTTGGACTAGGCCATTAGTGGTCCTGCCTGAATTGGATTGTTGTTATTTTCCATGAATATCCCTGAGCCTTCCTTTGTATGGGCCTATTCATATTTACTATTTCATGTGTCAGGTTTCATAGTTTGTATCTTTCTAGGAATTTGCCTATTTCATCTAAATTACCTAATTTGTTGGCATATAGTTGCTCATAGTATTCACGTATAATTTTTTTTATTTTGGTAATGTCATTAGTGATGTTGCAACTTTTACTTCTGACTTAAGTAAATCAAGTTTTTTCTCCTTTATGTTTAGTCTGTCTAGCTAAAGATTTTTTTGGTTAATTTTCTTGAACTTTCAAAGGACTAAGTTTTGCTTTCATTGATTTTCTCTATTGTTTTTTTTTCCTACTCTCTTCTATTTATTTCTACTCTAGTCCTTAAATATGTTCTTTGTTCTGTTTGCTTTCGGTTTAGTTTGATCTTCTTTTTCCATTTTTTTTTAAGGTGGAGAATTAGGTTTTTGATTTGAGGAATTTTTTTTTCTCTCTCTTTTTTTAATTGCTTAAAGTATTACAAAGGGTATTACATATGTGTCCCTTTTTTTTCCCCCTGCCCTTGACAATCCCCTGGCCTCCCCTACCCCCCAGTGTCTTATGTCCATTGGTTATGCTTATATGCATGCATACAAGTCCTTCAGTTGATCTCTTACCGCCCCTCCAAGACCCCCACACCCCGCCATTCCTCTGAAGTTTTATGTTCTATTCGATGTTTCTCTGTCTCTGGATCTATTTTTGTTCATCAGTTTACGTTGTTCATTATATTCTACAAATGAGTGACATCATGTGATACTTATCCTTCTGACTGGCTTATTTCACTTAGCATAGTGCTCTCCAGGTCCATCCACGCTGTTGCGGATGGTAAGAGTTCTTTCTTTTTTACAGCAGCATAGTATTCCAAATGGAATTCCCCCCCCCCCTTAAACCTATTTGTACCTTTGCTTAATTTATTAAGTACACACTTTTTTTATTCACTCATCTGCTGATGGGCACTTAGGCTGTTTCTTATTTTAATATATTATTATTGATTTCAGAGAGGAAGGGAGAGGGAGAGAGAGATAGAAACATCAATGATGAGAAAGACTCATCGATTGGCTGTCTCCTGAACACCCTACACTGGGGATCCCTCCTGCAACTCAGGCATGTGCCCTGGCTGGGAATCTAACGAAACACTCCTGGTTCATAGGTCAGCGCTCAACCACTGAGCCACACCAGCTGGCTGATTTGAGGAAATTTTTAAATTAACATAGGCATTTACAGTTATAACTTTATTCTAAGCTCTGCTTTGCTATATTCCGTAAGTGTTGGTATGTTGTAGTTTTCATCAATCTCAAAATATTTTCTAATTTCTTTTATGACTTCTTCTTTGACCCATTAATCATTGAAGAGTGTGTTGCTTAATTTCCAGTAATTTGTGAATTTTCCAAGTTTCCTTCTGTTCTTGATTTCTAATTTAATTCCCTTGTACTCAGAAGATGTGCTTGATATTATTTCAATGATTTTTAATTGAATGTAGCTTGCTTTATGGCCTACCCTCTGGTCTATCCTAGAGAATGTTCCATGTGTATTTCAGAAGAATATGTATTCTGCTGCTGAATACCTCTCTACAGATATCTATTAGGTCTGTTTGGCTTATAATGTTTTTCAAGTCTTTTATATCCTTGTGAATCTTCTCATTTTTTTCTTTTATTGAGAGAAAGAGAGAGAGAGAGAGAGCGATTGAAGTCTCCAACAATTTTTGTTGACTATTTTTTTTAGTCTTGTCAGTTTGTATTTCATGTACCATGAGGTTTTGTTAAGTTCATATATAATTATAACATTTATATATTCCTGTTGGATTGACCTTCTATTATACTATGTTTCATTATGATATGTAGCATTTTTGTTTTAAAGTATTTGTTATTAGTATAGCTCTATTGTGGTTGCTATTTGCATAGTATATGTTTTTTCCATTTCCCCCCCCCTTTAAACCTATTTGTACCTTTGAATCTAAAGTGTATCTCCTTTAGTCAGTGTATAGTTAGATCTTGTCTTTTAATTGGACTGTTTTATCCATTCACATATAGAACTCTTACTGATATAATTTGCTTTATGTCTAATACTTTGTTTTCTATGTCTCTTGTCTTTTTTCTTTCTTTGTTTTCTCTTTACTGCTTTCTTTTTCTTTTTAAAAAATATATTTTTATTGATTTCAGAGAGGAAGGGAGAGGGAGAGAGAGATAGAAACATCAATGATGATAGAGAACCATTGATTGGCTGCCTCTTGCACACCCCCGACTGGGGATCGAGCCCACAACCCGGGTATGTGTCCTTGGCCAGAATTGAACTCGGGACCTTTCAGTCTGCAGGCCCACACTCTATCCACTGAACCAAAATGGCTAGGGCAGCATTTTGAATATGGCCACCCCCACTGCTTTGTGGTCACCATTGTTTCTGATTGAAAGTCAGTTGTTAATATTATTGGGGTTCCCTTGTATGCAAGGAATTATTTTTCTTTTGCTGCTTTCAAAATTTTCTCTTTGTCTTTTAACATTTTGACTATGATATGTCTGGATGTGAATTTCTCTGTGTTTGTTTGGAGTTTGGTAAGCTTCTTGAATGTATAGATTAATGTTTTAAAAACTATTTTTGGGAAATGTATTTTGAGGTTCTATTCAGTTCATTATATGTTTATAATGGTTATATATTCCTATAGGATTGACCTTTTTATTATAAAACTAGTGGCCCAGTGCACATATACAGATGGGGGTGGTGGTCATTATTTCTTCAAATACATTTTCTTGCCTTTTTTCTTTTCTGCATCTGATGTTAACATTATGCACATATTATCACACATAATGGTGTCTCATATTTCTCAGGAGCTCCACTTATTTTTTCTCTTCCTCTTTTTTCTCTGTTGGCTGATTCTTTCTTGTACCAGCTGAAATCTACTATTGAATCCCTTTAGTGAATTTTTCATTGTGTTTATTTTACTTTTTAATTCTAAAAATTTTCATTTGGTCCTTTTTAATAATTTCTATCTCTATTGATATTTTCTATTTAATGAAACATTATCATCATATCTTCCTTTGATCCTTTAAACATTATATTCTTTGGTTAGTTTAACATATTTATAATAATTGTTTTGAAGTCTTTGTCCAGTCAACATCTGGTTGTTCTCAAAGGCAGGTTCTTTTAATTGCTTTTATTTCTGTGTATGGATCACACGTTCACATTTCTTTGTATATCTTATAATTTTTTGTTGTTGAAACTGGGAATTTGCTTTTGGGCATATATTGCTCTACAATTTATCAAATTAAAGTCAAGCCCTTTGCAGAGGTGAATTTTTGAGGCCAGTCTTTGAGATTTGTTTCAAGTCCATGGTAGCTCTCCTTAGCCGTCTCTCTGTCTTCCCTGATTTCCTTTACTAAACTTCCTGCTGATCTTCCATTTTGCTGATTGCTATCTTGAAACTACACATCTTCTCTAATTGCTTAACAACAAAATCTTTACTGCCTATCAAAGTGCCTTTTGGCTTGAACTTCTCCACCCTCTGTTGCAAGTAAAGTCAGTCTTTTGAGGGAGATCTATGGAGCTGAGCTCTCTGTTCTTACAGCCTGCCTCCCCCACGGACAAGACTTTAGCAGGACTGCTCTGGAGCTGGGGCAGGAGACAAGGCTCCCCATGAGCACAACTGTGAGCATGGCGGTAATCCCTGGTTTTCTCGCCTTGCTTCTCCAACTCAGAGCCTCCACCCTACAAGTGAACCAGGGGTAGTAGGGTGGTCTGGGCCAAGTAGCATTAGCCTGCCTACCTTGGGTAGAGTTTCCACTTAAGTTTGGGCTGGGTGGAGGAGGGGAGCCCCAGGCCTCCAGGTTTTATTCTTCTTCAGTAGAGCTTCTGAAACAAGGAGCCGGGGGAAAAGAACTGTTGTCAATCTGCTCCTCCCGAGGGGAAACTGTAACCCTAGGCTGAAAGTGGGGTGAGAGGGAACCCTGTTTTCCTAGCAGTAGTAGAGCTTCTTTCACACAGTGCTGGTGAGGAGACGGGGTGTGGAGAGCCAGGTAAGGCGTGAATCATGACTCAGACATCACAGACTCTCACTGTCTTGCTGAGATTTCATAGATTTTCTTGAATAAATGTTTCTCCACTTGATGTATGCCTTCAGAACAATTTCCAGACAGAGACTTTAGACCATTTTTTAAAGTAATTTTTACCAGTTATGGTTATTTCACTGGGGAGAGTGCTATGGTCTGAATATGTCTCCCCAAATCCATGTTGGATCCTAGCTCCCAAATGTGATGTTATTAGTAGAGGGGGCCTTGGGAGGGGATTAGATGGAGCCTGTGTGGATGGGATTCGTGCTTTATGAGAGAGGCTCCAGAGAGAGCCTTTAGCTCCTTTCATGATGTGAGGATACAATGGGAAGTCGGTGACCTGGTAAAGGATCCTCACGACTATGCTGGCACCATAATCTTGGACTTCCAGCCTTCACACTATGAGCGATAAATTTCTTCTGTTTAAAAGCTACCCAGTCAGAACAGACTGACAGAGAGGGCATGTGGAGCTTGTAAATCTGGTATTCCAGAAGTGCTTCTTGAATACTATTGTGTTTATGTATTGAATTGTGTCTAGAAATCTTGCTGGACCATCTCATCATTCATTCATTCATTCATTCATTCATTCATCAATTTAATACAGATTTATTAGTTTAATTACTTTGAGCTTTCTAGGTAAATGAGCATTACTTTTCCAAAGAATAGCAACTCTTTCTATATTTTTTCAATCTTCTGCTTTAAAAAAATTCTTAGTGAATTAGATAAGACCTTCCCAACTATGGCCAACATGGTAGTGATTAAAGCATGTGTATTTGCTTTGTTCTCTACCTGGTAAAGTATCTCCATTATGTATTTTGTTTGCTATAGGTTTTTTAAAAAATATATTTTATTGATTTTTCACAGAGAGGAAGGGAGAGGGATAGAGAGCCAGAAACATCGATGAGAGAGAATTATCGATCAGCTGCTTCCTGCACACTCCCCACTGGGGATGTGCCCGCAACCAAGGTACATGCACTTGACTGGAATCGAACCTGGGACCCCTGAGTCTGCAGGCTGACGCTCTATCCACTGAGCTAAACTGGTCAGGGCTGCTATAGGTTTTTGAAAGATAAACTTTATGTCCCTGTCTTGTGAAGGTTTTAATAAGAATGGGTTGACATATGTAAAATGCTTTTTCATTATCTATTGAGATAATCATGCGTGTTCTGTTTTAAATTTTGAATCAGATTGATAGATGTTATATTGTTGAATAATCCTCCAATATCTGGGGTAAATTCTGATTATGATGAATTATTTTAAAATACATGTTGGATTCTGTTAGTCAATATCTAACGTAGGACTTTTATTTATATTTCTAAGTGAAATTGCCCTATAATTTTCTTTCCTTATATTGGCCCTATTTGGTTTTGGTATATAAGTTATAATTTTTCCTTCTTAAAATTTTTTTAACTTTTTAATTGATTTTATTGAGATGACATTAGTTAATAAAATTATATAGGTTTCAGGTGTAGAATTCTATAATCATCTGTATATTATATTAGGTGTCTCACCCCCCCAAGTCAAGTCACAATTTTTCTGCTTTTTGCGAGGCAACTTGTATATTATAAGGATTATTTGTTGCTTGAAGTTTTGATAGCACTCACTTGTAAGGCCTCTGTGCCCAGTTTTTGTGTCTGGGGAATGATTTGGAACACAGCTTTTTTATTAATTTCCTCACATAAATATTAATTGTGTAGATGATTTCGCGTTCTTTCGAATAAAACTTTTGCTTTTTATACTATTAGAACACTCATCCATTGCTTCTGGATTCTGAATCGGCCTCGGGGTTTCTTGCTTATAAGATGTCCTTAAAGTTATCAAAACAGCCTGGCCGGG
>NW_005880383.1:0-6393 GCF_000147115.1 Myotis lucifugus | reverse complement strand
ATATCTTGACACCATGACAGTGCAGGAGCCACAGCCTCCACTCCCACAGCCGTACTTGGTGCCTGTGAGGCGGACTGGAAAGAAGTGAGTCAAGGAAAAGAGGGGCCCAGGCCCCCTTGCTTTTATTTTTTAAATATGTTTTTATTGATTCCATAGAGAGGAAGGGAGAGGGAGAGAGAGATAGAAGCGTAAACAATGAGAGAAAATCATTGATCCTCCTGCTTGCCCTCTGTGGGGGATTGAGCCTGAAACCCAGGCATGTGCCCTGACTGGGAATCGAACCGTAATCTCCTGGTTCATGAATCAACACTCAAACACTGAGCCACACAGGCTGGGCCCCTTTACTTTTTACACTCTTTTTCCTCGGATGCCGACAAGTAACATGTTCTCTTGAGTTCCTTGCTCAGAGTTCCACTTTTGCATGTAAAGGAGCTCATTGATAAAGGTAAGAAGGAGTTTTCTTTCTTTCTCAGATGCATTTTTAAATGCATTTTTTTCATATTTTGGAAGATAATAAGATGGCACTCCCAAAGGGACTAGGGCAACACTTTGCAACTCAACACATTACCATTTCTACAGTGCACCATCTGGATACATGAAGGCTACAGAGAGCCTCATGCCTGTTAGATCGGGGTGTGTGTCCAAATGAGGAAGGGAAAGCCTGCTAAATCCAGAGTTGTGGACAATGGACTCTGGACTCACGTTACGTTATTGCTGTGGAGGTGGTGTGTATACAAAACTTAGAAGAATCCCCCTGGGAAACTTGCCTTTCTCAGACTCAGCAATGCAATGCTTTTACCTTCTTAAGGATTAGGGACTATTAATTTAATAACCATGGTTCCTGAGCTAGTCATGTCAACAACCACTGTGTACTTCTCTGTAAAACATTTGCATATTTCTGCAGAGGGAGAACAAATAACTTACGTAACCCCCCTGCGTTATGTTCTGTAAGAATCTGCTAGAATTGGCTTGGGACCTTTTCTGGTTGAGGTTTAAGAAGGATTTCATGGGTGGAGATCATACGTGGCTTGGGTAGAGGTAGAGACTAACTTCATCTTAGAGGCGGCTGCACAAAGAGATGGAATACTGGGCTGGGTCAGTACACCCCTGGAGCGAAACAGCTTTGTGATGCATGTGTTAACATTGCCGTGAGTGAAAAAGCAAAAAGTTGGTGCAACCCGCTGCTTTGTCCTTCGGTCACCAAACAGCTAGTTTGATGCTTTCTCCTTCCATCCCCACCAGAGGTGCTTGCCTCAAACAGTTCCTTCCATATGTTGTCAGTTCATCCTAAAGCTCATCATTAAGTAGGTTGCCAGATGAAACACAGGGGGTGGGCAAAAGCAGGCCTACAGTGGTGAGTACATGAAACACAGAGTTTATTCTTGTATCATTATTTATTAATTGTTGTATGATTTTCCTCTAGCCAATATATCTGCCCCTATTCCACTCATTATTCCAGGAAAACAAACGCACAAAAGCAAACAACAGGCCAAATCCTCCCTCACTGGCTCTGCCATCTCCCATTTATGCAGCGTCAAAATCTCACTGTTGGTCAGCACACCCTACCACTTCCCTTTGTGTCACTTCTAAATTCACTACAGACTTCTCTGGGCTTTCTCTAGACCTCCTAAATGAAGAAATTCATCTATATTAGGAGCAAGCTGAAAATGCATGGACTCCCAAGGAAACATGGCCTGAAGCCGCTCTAGGCAGAATTACCCCAGCCTCCCATTCCCATCTCCCCAGCGTCCTCTTCTGTTCATTCTTCCTGGTGCCTAACGGCATAAAGAAGTCATTCCAAGTAAATGTGTTTCACCTGAGACTTCCAGGCCCCAACCTCTGATTACAGAGCCAATATTTCTGGGATGGAGGCAGATGTTTTTATTGATTTTTAGAGAGAGAGGAAAGGAGAGGGAGAGAGAACAAGAAACATCAGTGATGAAAATCATTGATCAGCTGCCTCCTACACGCCCCCTACTGGGGATTGAGCCCCCAAATGGGCATGTGCCCTGACTGGGAATCTACAGGTGACCTCTTGGCTCCTGGGTAGATGCTCAACCACTGAGCCACACCCACCGGGCCAGAGGCTGATTCTTACCTTGTTTCTCAAGTGGGTGATTTGCATGAATATTCATGGATAACCACAAATACTGGATTTTCTGCCAGAGTCAGCACCCCATGTGCCTACATTAGCACTGGCCTACTGCACTTTTCACAGGACTCCCATGGCCCCTTCCAAGGCCCTGTACCTAATTTACATTGCTAATTTTATATTTTTTCCCTGAAGGCAGGTCTCCAATATTATAAAAACTTCAGGCTCCCACAAAACCCAAATTTGCTGCTACCTTTAGGCCTGACTTAGGTGTCATTGCCAGAATAGGACCCAGTCACACAAGAAACTCCATCTTTCTTTCACTATTTCACTCCTTCCCAAGGTCACAGCCTCCCACGGAGTGATCCCGTTCATCCCAGCTGCCCAGCCCACATCTGCTGGGGTGAGTTCTTGGATCTCTTGTTTGTCTTCTCCCTCCACACCTCCTGTCCTGGTTCAAGCAAGCTAATCTGCAAGGCCAGGTAATGCACCAGGAGAGTGAATGGCCCACAGCCACTTGGGGCGAGGAGAGTGTGCCATTTTAAGGCAGCTTGAGCTCCATGAGATCCTGGCTGTAGGGCACAACAGGAAAATGAGATGTGTTCACTGTCCCACCACGGAAGCCCTAACACTTCCTGCCATTCTTGCAGCTCACAAATTTTACCAAGCACAAGGTGTTCAGGGGCAAGATGGAAGACACAGCCTCTGCCCTCAGCCTAGTTAGGGAGGCAGCCAGTGAAGGGGTGACAGCAAGTGTCATAGGGTGCTCACGTCGGGCTTGGGAGGGAAGGAAGAGACAAGGGTTGAATAGGAGTTTGCTGGGCAAATGGTAGGCTTGGGGGTGATAGTCCAGTCACCTGTACAGTTCCTGGAATAGTGAGTGGAATAGGGACAGATTATATTGACGAGAGGAGTAAAATGATGGGGTAGGAAACTATATTGCAAGGGGTTCAATAGAAAAGGTGGGCCTTAACTGGTTTGACTCAGTGGATAGAGCGTTGGCCTGTGGACTCAAGGGTCCCAGGTTCGATTCCGGTCAAGGGCATGTACCTGGATTGAGGGCACATCCCCAGTAGGGAGTGTGCAGGAGGCAGCTGATCGATGTTTCTCTCTCATCAATGTTTCTAACACTCTATCCCTCTCCCTTCCTCTCTGTGAAAAATCATTAAAAAATATATTTTAAAAAATCTCCTTTAAACAAAAAGAAAAAGAAAAGGTGGCTACCAGCACACATCATTTATTAGTTAACTTTGGCAAGGGAAGAACAGGGAGAAATAAAGTTGTGTATTGAGGTGTGTATGTTGGGAGGCAGACAGACAGATATAGGGCCATCATCACGCCCTCATGCTATCCCTTTATAGTTGCCCCCCAGACCAAGAAATGCTTTTTGAATCTTTATCGAAGTTCTACTGGAGGCCTGGGAGGAGTGAGAGGTGAAGGAAGCTCTAGATCCAGGTGGAGGTCTGGGAGGGCATCAGCCAGACTTTGGAATTTTGAAATGTTTATAAAACCTTGTTTTCTTCAATAAGGTTTATGAAAAGGCATAAGCGACAAGTCAATGAAATGTGCCTGTGGGAAACCATTGTCAGGGACATGCTGCACTGAGCAATTGACCGGGCGTTTTCACCTTCACACTCCTGAACACGAAGCCGCCATCTGGGTGACCATGGGCCTCAGAAGTCATGAAATTATTTTCCAAAGCTGTTCCCAGTGGACCCTTGTGGTTCCCTGGAGGGGTCTTTTGGTTGTGTGCTCAGATGAAAAATACAACAAATAAAGTACACATCTATCACCTCTGGATGCATTCTCTGAACTCCAACTAGACGCTACAAATTGGACACCAGGTTATTGACCCAGAACAAATACAAGGCGACTTCCTTCAGAAGTCTTAACATGCTCACTGTTTACCACCCAATCCAGACGGGTTACAGCAAAACATAAGGATACGGACTTTCCTCAGGTAGAACAGCAGGTTCATTTCAGGATCGGCCCTCTTCTCTACAACCTACAGTGTGGAACGAGAGGAAGACTTTAGGGAGAGAACACCAGAACGTGTGGCAAGTCTACCTGCTGTTTAGGGGCATGTTTCTGATAGGTGATGACGTCCAAAGACTAAACAACAGCAAAGGAAACACAATACTTGGAACCAGAATTTTGAAAAAATGATGGAGCATTATTTTAATGCCTCTGAATTTTGTAATACATATGACATGTATAAATTCTGGGTTGTTTTTCCTTAGAATTATCTAGGGTAATGGATACATAGGTTCCAAAATTGATGAAGTTAACTAGTGGCTACAGAAAGCCACAAAACAGGTTAGCTGGAGAAGATTTTCTAAGGGAGTCATAAGATCATAAGGGAGTGTCTTTAAGGGAGACACCCCTGTCTTCTCCATCCTTCCCCAGTGAAATGCAGGGAAGAGCAGAAGGGAGCATCAATCTCTGTTCTGTCTCTCACGTTGCATTCCGAGCTGTTACCACCAATAGGTCAAAGTTGACACATTCGATGAAAGCTGTCTGCCCTCCCTGCCCAAGCAGCTCCCTAGTTAGGTACAGTCAGGCAACATTAGTGAGAACTGGAGAGAAAGGCATCTGGAAAGGTAGCACTAAGGACATTATTCTACTAAAAGTGTTTGTATTTTTAACACCCTAGGAAAACAACAAACCACATTATTTTTAATAAATGCCTCGTATTTCCAAGCTTCCTTCTGTGTCCTCAGAGGATCTGAAGAGCCAGAGATAAGCTCAGCACCCATTATGACACGGGAGGATCAAAGCCCAAATGAAGTAGGAGAAAACAAGATTAGACGTTGGGAATTTAATGAAAGGATGCTAATTGCAATTCTGACATCTCAAGTACATAGCACTCCCAGTCATTTAAAATAAATATTTTAGCCCCGCCATAGTGGCTCAGTGGTTGAGTATTGACCTATGAACCAGGAGGTCACGGTTCCATTCTGGTCAGGGCACATGCCTGGGTTGTAGGCTCCATCCCCAGTAGGGGGAGTGCAGGAAGCAGCCAATCAATGATTTTCTCTCATTATTGATGTTTCTCTCTCTCTTTCTCTCTCCCTCTCCCTCTCTGAAATCAATAAGAATATATTTTAAAAATAAATAAATATTTTCATAGTCATATGAAAAATTCTGGTCATACCGTAAGTTGCACTCATAAAATTATACGTGTAAACACATATCTATCAACAAGTGAATCTAAAAATCAAGTGAATAAATAATCTGATGAACAGAATAAACTGGTGAATACAATAGAATCAGGGGCATAGAAAGGGAGTGGACTGACAATTCTCAGGGGGAAAGGGGTGTGGGGGGTGCGGGAAGAGACTGGAAAAAAATCGTACACCTATGGATGAGGACAGTGGGAGGGGGGTAAGGGCAGAGGGTGGGGTGGGAACCGGGTGGAGGGGAGTTATGGGGGGAAAAAAGAGGAACAACTGTAATAATCTGAACAATAAAGATTTAATTTAAAAAAATTGTACTAGTACCTTCTGTTTCCTCTGGTACTTTATAGACACATAGGAAATGATTTCTTTTTACTAAGTATATGAATAAAGGACCAACTTTACCAAGATCTAGAGATAAGCAAGGGAGAACTGCAATGAAAGAACATTTTACACCCATCAGATTAACACACTTTAGCAAGTTTGATTGTATCAAGTCTTGGCACATCATAGATTAGCAAATCATATATTGGCAAGAAGGCAGCCTTTGTCATGCAATGAACTATGGGAAAATGTAACTTGTGCAGGATTCCTGGAAAGCCACCTGGCAGGACCTGAGACATTGGCATGCCTTAATTTTACTTAGCGATTTTCCTGCCGGTGTTGGTAAGGAAATACACGGTAGGGTGTTCACTGCATGTAGTGGGGAATTGGAAGCATTCCATGTGTCTATCACTGGGGGACTGGATAAGCAGGATGTCCACAGCCTGGAGAACTCTACACACAGAAATAATGAGCCAGGTGTTCAAAGAGCAACATGAATAGATCTCTTTTGAGTCACAAAAGAAATAGAAGGAGATGTATACGTCTTGTGAAGTAAATCATAATTTCACTTGGGTAACGTAAGAATATAAATACACTCATGCAAAGCCAAACACTGTACAGTTGAACCTTGAACAATGTGAGATTAGGGGACTGATCCCGCTGCACAATTGAAAATTCATATATAACTTCTGACTCCTCCAAAACTTAACTATTAATAGGCTACTGTTGACTAGAAGCCTTACCAATAACATAAGCAGTCAATTAACACATAGTCTGTATGTTATATATACACTAGAGGCT
>NW_005880382.1:0-6394 GCF_000147115.1 Myotis lucifugus | reverse complement strand
GTCCCCCGAACCCACCAACACGTGTCCATCCACACTCATGCGCTCGGTCTGCGCACTCCGCCTCGAGTGTCCCTCCAGCGCTGCATGTCACATTAGTTCAGATTGTTCACATCATCACACCAATTTTTCCTTTTTTTTTTTAAACAAAAGTAACACACACTAACTGAAAATTTATAGAATACCAAATAAATAAAGTAGAAAGTCACTATTTCCCACAGATAAATATAAGTAATCATTTGATATACTTCTTTCATGCTTTTTCATTGAATCTAGTAATATTTACTACATATTTTTAAAATGAGAAATGTATTATAAACATTGTTTTGCAACTTGATTTCTTTTACTTTATATTTCATGAACACCTATCCATATACCACATAAATCTTTATAAAGTAATACTAAACTTTTTTTTACTTTTTTCTTGAAGCTCCAAGTTTTAATTTCACATTAAAAATTTAATCTCTCTCTATTCTGAATATATTGTGATACATGACTCTTAAGTTTGTTTTAAAATTAATAGCCAAATGTCTGAACATCATTTAATTGTTAGTCCATCCATTGCCACTGATCTGAAATGTCATCTGTATCAAATTACTAATTTCTACATATAACGAAATAGTCTATTTAAGGCTACATACTCTAGGGTGTTTTTTGTTTTTATTGATTTTAGAGAGAGAGGAAGGAAGAGGGAGAGTGATAGAAACATAAATCAGAGAGAAACAACATTGATTGACTGCTTCCTGCATGCCCCCTACTGCGGAATGAGCCAGCAACTCAAGGCAGATGCCCTGCCTGGGAATAGAACTTGTGACCTCTTGGTGCATGAGTCGACGCTCAACTACAGAGCTACACCAGCTGGGCTGGGGTGTTCTTTTGGTATCAGTGTTTGTGTGTGTTCCTCTTTATTACTATGGCAGTATGATCTTTTTTTTTTTTTTTTAAATATATTTTATTGATTTTTTACAGAGGAAGGGAGAGAGATAGAAAGTCAGAAACATCGATGAGAGAGAAACATCGACCAGCTGCCTCCTGCACATCTCCCACTGGGGATGTGCCCGCAACCCAGGTACATGCCCTTGTCCGGAATCGAACCTGGGACCTTTCAGTCCGCAGGCCGACGCTCTATCCACTGAGCCAAACCGGTTTCGGCATGATCTTATTTTGATATCTAGAGTTAGATAAATTATCTATTATTATTTATTTAAAAAAATTTCCCTTGTTTATCCTCATAAATTTATCCTTCTAGAATCTAGACAAATATTATTAACTTAACCAGGAAACTTATCTCCCTTCATACCTTCTATGGCAACTATATAATAGTATAGTACTGAATAGCACAGCATAGTATAGTATGGCATGGTCCGGTATAGTAATTTTATAGTTATTTACATGTTAGACAGAGGAATAATGATTGTTTAACACTGATTATTCCCATCCAAAGACATGGTATGTGTTTCACCACTGATTTGGTCTTGCTCTGTGTCTTTCAATAAACTTATATAGCTTTCTTTCTATATGCTCATTTGTTGTTACATTTATTCCTAGGTATTTATAGTCTTGGGGACACATAAAAATAGGATATTTTCCATATGACAGCATCAGACTTTATTGCTGATATAAAACTATTGATTTTTACATATTTACATTGTATCCAACTAGCTAACCAAAACTTTTATTACTTAAAGTAAGTCTTGAATTTTCTAGTTATACAATCACTACACATAAAAATGAAAAATCTGTCTCTTCTCTTCCAATATTTATACTCTGTAATTGTTCTTGTTTTACAACATTGGCCAGGACTTCCAGAATAATGACGGATATAGTGGTGATTGTAAGCATTCTTGTGTTCCTGAATACATTACTGTGCCTTTAAGGGCTTTGCCAGTTAGTGTGAGGCTGATTGTTAGTTTCTGTTTTACAATTCTATTTAAACTAGAGGCCCAAATGCATGAAATTCGTGCAAGAGTAGGCCTTCCTTCCCCTGGCTGCCGGCACCGGCTTCCCTCCGGCTGCCTGTAGGCACCTGGGACCCAGGCTTCCCTCGCAGCTCTGGCTTCATCTGGAAGGACGTCCCATCTAATTAGCATATTATGCTTTTATTATTATAGATTCTTCTACTGCAAGAGGTATTTATCATCCCATTGAGATAAACCTTTCATCCCGAAAGTTACTTCACTCTGCTTCATTTTGAACTGGATACCCAAGTACTTTTAAATCATAGGTAATTTTTTCTTGTTATTATTTGTATCAAAGCATTAATGGTCAAAACAACATTTATGGTTGAAGCTGATATAAAACTATTGAGTTTTACATATTTGCACTGTATCCAACTAGCCAACCAAAACTTTTATTCATTTTCTAAATCCTCACCCAAGGACATGCTTTTAGATTTGAGAGAAAGAGGAAGGGAGAGAGAGAGAGAGAAACATTGATGTGAGAGTGAAACATCGACTGGTTTTCTCCCACACATCCCCCACCTGGGGATTGAACCCACGACCTTTCAGTGTATAGGACACTCTAATCAACTGAGCCACTCCGGCCTGAGACTTTTAGAGAGTACTAATAATCAGTGTTCTTCCCTGGCCCTGAGAAGATTTAAAAGGTCCACAAAAGGATCCTCCATTCCTTTAGCAACAACCAGCTTCCCAATAGTCCTCGCTCAAAATTCTACCATGTTTTCCTTGTCTGAGAACAGCAATACAGTATTGTAATTTTGTAATTAGGAAAACATGCTAAAAGCTTAAGGACAACCTCATCGCATTGCAATTTTCTAAACTATGGGTTATGTTTGGTGAGGGTCATTCGACCTTTTCAGGCTGACAGTTCCGCTGCGCTGGGGTAAGAGGGCAGTCATACAATGTAAATTTAAAAGTCCATTGTGCAAATGGGTATTTTCAAAGAAACCTTCTCAGAGAGCCTATGCAGTTTATGAATGTTTAGGACTCCAGTTTTACCTCTGGGATCCCATTTTAAAAATCGTTTTTATGTTAACTCTCATAGCACTCATCTCTGCAAGACAATGTTTTGATAAAGGGTCCTATTTTAACTCCCCCATTTATGATGGGTAACCAGAACTACATTATGAGCACATTATTATCTAGAAAAATATATATAAAATCTTAAGTAGAGATGGGCAAGATACTACATTGAAAATAAGTTTGCATTTTGTAAATGCAAACAGTCAAGGTCAGGTAAGACATTCCCAAAGTTCAAAATACCTTTCATAACTTTTTTCAAAATGTTTTGCTCTTTTCATTTAATTACTCTTTTAATAAATTTATTTAACTATAGATTCAACAAACCATAGGGCAAATATGCCTAAATTCACCATAAAAAGCCCAGTGGGAATTCACACTTTACCAGTAGATGAGTCATTCAGTAAGCTGCTGTGTAGTAACAGTTATTTAGTGCCCGTTACGAGCTCTAGCAGGGAGGGCTAAGGAATGATGATATGGAATGAAAGCAAACATTTAGAAAGTGGTCAAGGAGCCAAGGCCCTGGGGTCAGGGGCTTAGGTTCAAATTCCTGCTCGCTGCCGCACTAGTTGTTTGCCTCTGGGCAACTACTGACTCACACTGATGCTTGTGCTCCTCACCTGTAAAATGGGGCGACCCTGTCCCCGGGTCATTAACACACACACACACACATGCACACACACACACGCAAGCAGCCAGCAGGTCCTCAAGGAAAGTCAAGTCCTGTAACTACTAGCAAAGACTGGTCCATGCCAGGAAATGCCTCATGTGGTGTCTACGCATGCATGTTTCTGTCAAGTTGCCTTAGGTGTTAGGCCATGCCATTTTCCCTAGCTTTACAGAGAGGAGGGCTGCGGAGAGGACAGGTTGTCAGCTCCCAGTGGAGAGGGTATAGCTGGTCTCTGTGAGAGGTGGGAAAGCAGGCTGGGTAGCAAAAGGGGATCAAAATTATGGGCTAGGGATTTTTTAAGTCCAGGGAGACATCTGGACATCTGAGCCTTGTGGTCAAGGAAAGGTCGTGGCTAGAGGTAGAGAGTGCAGAGATGGCCAGGCGTGTTGTGGAGCAGAGGTAAGAGAAAGGGTCCGAGGGTGAGCCCTGGGGCAGTCCAAGGTTTAGAGAAGAAGGCCCTCCAGCAAAGAGGCTGTGCAGGAAGCAGAGCTGGGATGAGGTTGCGGACAGGCTGAGGTGTGGAAAGTGCTTTGAGGAAGGGAGGGAAGAAGCCCTGTCCAGTGAAAAAGAACTGACCATCAGAGCACTGAAGAGAACATCCATCCACACAACAGAATGAAGCAGGGCAGCAGGAAGTGTTGTCGAAAGGGATACAGATGAAGACAGTGGAACCTTCTAGAAGCTACAGTGAAGATCACAAGGGGACCTTGGTGGGTGAGGGGTGGTGGAGAGCAGAGGATGTTTAAGATTGAGTCTTTGCAAAAAACTGAGGTTCAGCCAGTACACTGTTTTCTATACCAAAGTGCCCAAGATCAAGCTGAGTAACTCATCTCAACAGGATTATAACTGTCCTATAAAAAGAAAACCACAGAGACGTATGGAAGCATTCGAACAAAAACGGAATGATCTTTGTATGGAGATATCAGAAATGATCTGATTTTTTCTTTACTTTTGAAGATTTTCTGATTCTTCTATAAGGATGAAAGTACAACTTCAACGAGGGGAAGTTGTTGTTGTTATCATTATTATTATTATTATTTGCATTTGCATTTAGCATCTTGTTCCCTGCCATTCTCCATCTGCTCCATGGACACAAGTGCAGAAAAGTGAGCCTGGCCACAGGTGAGCACCAGAGGGGAGCGGTGACACTGGCTGGGGGCTCACAGATTCCCCTAAAGAGAATAGGAGCAAATGCTTCTCCCCCTTTTGAAACGGTTTTACGTTATGTGTATGTAGGGAGTTACCAACATATTTGAAATTTTTGAAACTCTGGCACAAGCACACCAGAAGGTAAGAGAATGGTCACTCTTCATAGCATGTATTGTTTATCACACAGCAACTGGAAACAACCTAAATATCTGTGGACATGAGAATGGGTAAATATATGGTGGTCTCATCATAGCTGCTAGATGCAACTACTTGGATGAATCTTAGAAACCTAATATTAAACAAAAAGGGCAAGTTAGAGAAGACACAATACCACATCATTTTTATAAATTCTAAATGCTTTTCCTGGTATTTCATCAGTGAGAAAATAAAGACTTTTACATTAAAAGTTGTTTCTAAATATATCAGAACACATCACAGAAATGTCAGCTTTAGGTCTCAGGATCCCTTAAGACAGTGGTTCTCAACCTGTGGGTCGCGACCCATTTGGGGGTCGAACAACCCTTTCACAGGGGTCGCCTAAGACCATCGGAAAACACATATAGAATTACATATTGTTTTTATGATTAATCACTATGCTTTAATTATGTTCAATTTGTAACAATGAAAATACATCCTGCATATCAGATATTTACATTACGATTCATAACAGTAGCAAAATTACAGTTATGAAGTAGCAACGAAAATAATTTTATGGTTGGGGGTCACCACAACATGAGGAACTGTATTAAAGGGTCGTGGCATTAGGAAGGTTGAGAACCACTGCCTTAAGAGAACTGGTTGGAATTTAAGGGTTACATTATAATGCAAATTACTTTAGTGTTTTTTTTTGTTTTTTTTTTAATGAAAGTTCTTGACTTGGGCTCTTGATGATATTCTCTGACTTAAGACAGGTTGTAAATTCAACCAAAGCAAATCCATTTACAAAAGCTGCCCAATTAAGTTCTGCATTATTTACTAACACTTTCATGAAAGCAAATAAATTTAAAGTATAATCAGATGCTCCATTAAATGGACCTATATGGACTCTATGTATTTTGGGCTAAAAGTGGCGCATACTAAATAAATGACTTTTTAAAAAAAATCACAAAAAGATTTGCCTCCTGTCTTTCTCCCTTTGGCAGAGATGGGATTTCCCAAATAAGGAGCCAAATTCCCTAACATTTGGGTAGCAACCCTTTTGGCACCAAGAGTACATTTGAGATGTGGAATATGCCAGTTGAATGTAAGACCACATGTTTTTTATTTTAATGTTTAATGCAAAGATTCTCTGCATTGTTTCTCAACAATTGTCATGTTTAAATTTCTTCCACGCTTTTGTGTTCCAGGGTAGAGCAAGGCTCAGGGAGAGAGATAAATACCCTGGAAGATATGTACCTGTGAATTTGCTGGTTTCCAGCGTATCCTGCTTTCTTTCTGATAACTCTGCAAAGCATTTTATTTATTGTTATTATTTCTAAAATATGGTTTTATTGATTTCAGAGAGGAAGGGAGAGGCAGAGATAGAAACATCAATGATGAGAGAGAGAATCATCGATTGGTTGCCTCCTGCATGTCCCTACTGGGGATCAAGCCCGTAACC
>NW_005880381.1:0-6395 GCF_000147115.1 Myotis lucifugus | reverse complement strand
CAGCTTTTGTAGTTTAATATTGTTGGGACTAAAAGGCCACGTAAACATTACCCGAGCCCTGATTGCCACCAAATTGGAGGCAAAACAGCATGTCTAATGATTTTAGAGCCAGCCTTGGCTTTTTTTGTGTGTGACTTTGGAGATTTGTAGAAGTTTTAAGCCGTTAGTTGGACATCCTTAGCGCTGCCATGGAGGCAGGAGAGGCTCCCGCCATCACCACTGCACTGGCCAGCCGTGAGTGAGCTTCTGGCTGAGCCACGCTCCCCCTGTGGAAGCACACTGACCACCGGGGGAAGCTCCTGCATTGAGCATCTGCCCCTTGGTGGTCAGTGCATGTCATAGCGACCAGTTGTTCCTGGTTGTTTGGTCATTAGGGTCAATTTGCATATTACCCTTTTATTATATAGGATGAATTAATACACACATATTGCTATACACATTACATTGTAACAAAACTGAGCAAAACTGGCTGTGTCTTATGCTTAGAGAAGGTAGGAGGTGAAACACAGGTGCATTGCAAGTCACCTTTTGTAACTTACTTTCTCACCTTTTCTGACATTTCAGTTGCAGGTAGGTTGGTTGAGGTTCTTGGCCTGTGCACAGATTAGTTTCCTCAGGCTACAGTGCCATAAAACTCATTTAGTCGTCACCACCTAGAACAGTGGTCAGCAAACTGCGGCTCTCGAGCCACATGTGGCTCTTTGGCCCCTTGAGTGTGGCTTTTCCACAAAATCCTGACTTCTGCGCATGGGCCACGAAGTTTCAATAGCACTGTACATGCGCACCTGCACGTGGTACTTTGTGGAAGAGCCACACTCAAGGGGCCAAAGAGCCGCATGTGGCTCGCGAGCCACAGTTTGCCGACCACTGACCTAGAAGATAGCTTTATTTATTAGAGATTTAATATTTTTTCACAGGAAAATTGATCTTTTTTTTTTTGGTAATTAGATATTTTATATATACACATTGAATATCTCTGAAATTCCAGGCAAGTGCCGGTGATTTTTATACTTTTCAATCTGCTATAAATTATTTTTTACACCTGTATTATTATTATTGTTTTTTGTAAAACTAAAATGTGTGCCAAGAGACTTTTCCCTTACAAAAGCTTGATTTTCTTTTTTGTCAATTTAATGCCTTAGCCACTAGAAACATCCTTATCAGTTCTTTACACATACAACTCTATTTTATTTGTTCATTTTCTCTTTTATTGTCTTAATTTGGTTTTATATCAGGGTGTTTAAATTGTGCTTCTTTGCCTTGTCTCAACTCTGGAGATAAATTTTAGATTTCTAGAGAGGGCTTTTTCTTCCTTTATTTGTCTAACAAAGGTGCTTATTGTTTGAACAGCACATTGTATGGCTGCCTGGGGCCATGACTACACATCTAATGGTGAAACTTAAACATGTGTAGAGCTATCACCTCAGAATATTCCTAAATACATGCCCTTATCATCTTCCCTGGATGTATTTCGTTCACTTCTCTCCTGACCTCCTTGTCTGTAGTTTCTTCTCACTCCAATTTGTCTTCCAATTACTGTTCCAGTTCCTAAAACACTGGCTTGTCGATGTCATTTCCTCACTTAAAAACCTTTTCTGACTCTGCTTTCTCTGCAGAATAAATTCTGATACAATCTGAGACTACCTACCATATCAGCTTCATTCCTTGTTCCCCACCACCCACCCCACCATCTAGAGTTCGCCCATCCTCAGCTGAATGCACTGTGCAGCCTCATGACTTTGTTTGCATTTCTCTTTTCCCTGCTTTCTTGTCTCATCAAAGTCCTAATCCTACTTTAAATATCACTTCAATGCCATTCCCAAACTTCTTGGACAAAATGGATGCTCATGGAACTTCGCTTATCCTGATGCTTTTAAAACTCTCTGTTATACTTAATTGGCTGCATATCTATCCTCTTTTCTCATGTATGAGCTCCTTGAGGGTGAAGAACTCGCTCATCATGTTATTATCAATACCAGACCATTCAGTCCTTAACCAACAAAGTGCTCAGCCAACACCGGGTGAACAAGTGACTGAGTGACGAAACGAATAATTGTATTTGTAAGCATGAGTTGGACTGCTGGTCAGCAACATCCTCCAAATTGTCAAGACTTTTATGTCATGTCAGGAACTCTGAGGCATGACTGTTGGTGAGATAAGCAGTAGCAGACCAGGTCACCTTGAAACTCCAGCCGGAATAGTCAGGGAAACAGTTTTGATCTTAAGTGTAAGGCATCTCAGTTTTTATTCTTTTTTTTTTTCTCTGGAATGATACCCTCTTCATCACTCATATATTTCCTACAAACAATATTTAAATAAACTTTTTAGATAACATGTAGCCTACATACATAAAGGAGCACAGTGAATTTCCACAGGGATGACAGTCCAGGAAATCAGCACTCAGGCTGCCACAGAGGTCCCTGGCGCTCTGATTCTATCCCTGCAGACCATCTGAGTTCACCGGTATGTAGGGAACACAGCGCCTCACATACCGACACTTTCTCTTGCGCCAGGGGAGCTTACCTATGAGAGAGGTGGCGGGTGGTTGATGTCCCTGGGACAACCCTAAAACAATGGGCCTGGGAGTCTGGTCCTCCTGAATGGCACCGCCTCCCCATCATTCAGTGGGACAGTTCTGAGAGGTAGGTTCTCATACAACTAATTAGGTCATTCAAGCTAATGTGTTTAAAACATAGTTCAAGAATTTTCCCACATAAAATTTTGCCAAAACCATTGTATTGAGTTTATGGACACAGATATAATTTTTATTCTACATAAACATCACATAAAACCATTGCATTGAGAGTATGAATTTTGGATATAAAAAAGGTGAGATATGACAATGAGAGAATATTAGCTCAGGAAATAATCTATTGGTATGTCTTGTACTGTAGGGTCAAAGGCTAACTACTTGGAGGTATAGTCAAGGCCAGATGTATCAGTAGTATGATAAATGTAAAATAATTAAATTTACTGATTGAAGAGAGTTTATATAGAATTAAAAAAGAGCCAGCTATTTGCTCTTAATAAGACTGGAACCCTAAAATCTAAGGTGGGAGGAATTTTGAAAATGAAGGATTGACATGTAAAGTACATAAGAACCAAAAATATAAAAGTGATAAAGAAGAAAATCACTTTATGTGAAAAGAAACAGTCTACTAAGAATATATAACTCTCAAGACTTTTCTGCATTTAACAACCTAGGCAGGATTCATGACCCATAAAATGAAAATAATTACTCTTTGGGAGAATTCAGCACAGCTTTTTCAAAAACACAGACAAAGAATGAGAAAATAGATAATATTTGTAAGTATATAACTTAATGGAAACACAGAATTAATAAGCTTAAAGTAATAAATGTATATAAAAATCCTTCATCCAAAAAGTAGATAATGTAGTTTCTTTTCCAATAATTATTAAAGTTGTATAAACTTATTTATTACAAGCCCACAAATTAAGTCTCAACAAATTCCAGAGAATTAATATATAAACACTTGGAGTGCGGGAAACGAGTTAAGTCGGCTCGCGTGAATTGCGCGTACTCCGCGGGAGCCGTCTTTAACTCGGTTCATATAGATTTGCGGTGGAGTGCGGGAAACGTGTAAACTCGGGCCGATTGTAACTGCGTATTACCAAATATTTGTTTGTAATCCACCCTTTTGGTGGATGGAACAAAACCAAAAGACAGAGCCATCTTATATTTTGGCGGGAAATTCACCCGCACTCCAAGTGTAAATAGTGATATTTGCTGACTAAAATCAACATAGTAAATACTCATAAATATAACTGACATAAACAGAAGCTTTTTGAAGTTCTCAATAGTTTATAAGCTTGTAAAAAGGTCATGAGATCAAAATGCTGGAGAAACCCACTGATTTAATCAAATTTTCTGTCCCTTCCTTCTCCCTTATCTCCTCCCATCTCACTGTAAGAGAAAATTGAGATTCAGTCAGTTTCACAGTTTCATTTTCAAGGCTTTATGGAACAAACAGTTGCAGTATTTACCCATCATATTAGTTTTACCATCATGAAAAAAATCTTAATAGAAAAACCTGACAAGTATTGTAAAGGAAAAAAAAAAGCATTTTAAGATGAATCACTTATTATGAATATGTAGCTGCAAACTGCTTAAATAAAACATAGTAACTAAAATCTAGCACCATATAAAAGCCACACCTTATCAGGTAGAGTTTATCTCACAATTAAAGGATGATCCACATGAAAATTTAATGTAATCTACTTATTAATATATTAAGGCAGTATGCATGATAATCTAAAAGATATAGAAAAAGCATTTTGTGTTGTTCAATAATACACATTAAAAATCTCTTACCAAACTAGCGGTAGAAGGTAATTTCCTCTGTCTGATACATGGTATGTATCAATAGCATAGCAAGTGGTCTAAATTTAGAAGCATCCAATTAGAATCAGAAACAATACATGTAAGGCTGCTATCACCTCCACTGTTCTTCATTCTGTTGGTACTCACAGCCTGTACAATAAGGAGGAAAAAAGGTTATTTAAAAGGAAGAGGTACAATAATCATTATTTATAGATAAAACATAGGTCTACAATAAAACTCAAGAAATTTACTAGTCAAATTTATAAATTAATGTAAATCTGTTTTACATTAAATCTGATTTACATTAATTTAAGGAAAATCACTAGATAAAGGATCAGTATACAAAATGTAATAGTGTTCATCATATACCAGGAATAGCTGACTTCAAAAAATAATGACAAAAACAATTCCATTAGTAAGAGTAACCAGGTTGTAAGGTATCAAATCAATCTAAAATTATATTTAAAATACCTTTTGAAGAAAATTTTCAGGGAGAAACCAAGATGGCGGCATAGGTAAACACCGGAGTTTGCTGCCTCGAACAACCATTTCAAAAATACAACTAAAAGACGGAATGGACATCACCCAGAACCACAGGAAGGCTGGCTGAGGAGGGACTCTTCAACTAGAAGGAAAAACAACAGCATTATGAGGCTTAGAGGAGGCGCAGTGTGGAAAATTTAAAGGTACGGTGGTGCGGCGGTGCGCGCGCAAAGCGGGCTGGTGGCTGAGGGCGCGGTTGTCGTTTTCACTCAGGAGTGAGTCTCAGACTCTGGGCTACAGATCCGGGCGAGTCTCTAGGGACCCAGACTCAAACGGGAGAAGCGGGACTGTCTGGCTACGGCCCCTCCGAGGTTTGCAGCGATTGCTGGGACAGAGAGGCAGAGCCCTGGGGACGGACTGAGAGCGCCCATAGCTGCTCCCTCCCCCCGCCCTGTTGAGCCCGCCCCGCCCAGGCACTGCGCACAGACATTTGCCGATCGCCTCAGGCAAGGGCAGGACTAGCGCCTCCCCAGAATCCTACAGCCAGTCGGTCTGCTGGTCAAATCCCTCTAGTGTTAACTACAACAATTAAGGCTTGGCTAGAACAAGACTGCGCACAAAGACCACAAGGGGGTGCACCAAGAAAGCATAAAAGATGCGGAGACAAAAAAACATGACAGAAATGGAGGATATGGAGCTAAGAATCGCAATTTTGAGGGCTTGCCATAAATTTGTGCAGAGCCTCACGAAAACTAATGAGACCCTCGATGCTACGATAAAGAAATTAGAAAGTAAGCATACACGGACTGAAATAAAGAATATTATACCCAATAGCAGACCAGACGAGTATAAGAATCAAACCAAAGATTCGACAAAAAACACCCAATTGGAAAAGCAAAATGAAAAAAGAATCCGAAAGTGTGAAGATAGTGTAAGGAGCCTCTGGGACAGCTACAAGCATACCAACATCAGAATAATAGGGGTGCCAGAAGATGAGAGACAGCAAGATATTGAAAACCTATTTGAAGAAATAATGGCAGAGAACTTCCCCCACCTGGTGAAAGAAATGGACTTACAGGTCCAAGAAGCGCAGAGAACCCCAAACAAAAGGAATCCAAAGAGGACCACACCAAGACATATCATAATTAAAATGCCAAGAGCAAAAGACAAAGAGAGAATCTTAAAAGCAGCAAGAGAAAGAGACTCAATTACCTACAAGGGAATACCCATACGACTGTCAGCTGATTTCTCAACAGAAACTTTGCAGGCCAGAAGGGAATGGCAAGAAATATTCAAAGTGCTGAATACCAAGAACCTACAACCAAGACTACTTTATCCAGCAAAGCTATCATTCAGAATTGAAGGTCAGATAAAGAGCTTCACAGATAAGGAAAAGCTAAAGGAGTTCATCACCACCAAACCAGTATTATACGAAATACTGAAAGGTATCCTTTAAGAAGAGGAAGAAGAAAAAGGTAAAGATACAAATTGTGAACAACAAACATGCATCTATCAACAAGTGAATCTAAGAATCAAGTGAATAAATAATCTGATGTACAGAATGAACTGG
>NW_005880380.1:0-6395 GCF_000147115.1 Myotis lucifugus | reverse complement strand
CACACTCCTGGAGAAAAAAATGAAGGTCTGCTGCTGGAGGGTTAAGAAATGTCATATCCTGTCCTAGCCAGTTTGGCTCAGTGGATAATGCTTCGGCCTGCCCAACGCAGATTCTGGGTTCAATTCTGACCAAGGGCATGTACCTAGGTTGCAGGTTCCTCCCTGGCTCCGGCCCAGGTCAGGGCTCATGCAGGAGGCAACCAATCAAAGTGTTCCTCTCACTTTGATGTTTCTCTCTGTCTTTCCCTTTCTCTTCCACATTCTCTAAAAATCAATGGAAACATATCCCCAGGTGAGGATAAAGAAAGAAAGAAATGTCATATCCTATGAAAGACACTTCTTGAAAATGCCTAAAGAAAGTTGTCATTTTTTCATGGTAAAGGGACTGGAGTCCGTGTTGATGAAAACACCTTGGTGGCTGCGGTGACTGGCAGTGGCTGCAGCAGTGGGGTGATGGGGCTGGCACCTTCCCCTGATCAGCCCGGTCGACTCCCACAAAGGGAGGCCAGACTGTGGCTTAGGCCCACTCCCCAAGGGGAGCAGGGAGCAGATAGTAAGACATCCCCTAGGGCTCCCAGTATGTGATAGGGGGCAAGCTGGGCTGAGGGAACCCCCTCCCCAGTGCACAAATTTTTGTGCACCGGGCCCCTAGTCTATATATATAATGAAGGAATATGCAAATTTGCCCTCAGGGTAATGACAGCCAGGAGCATAACGACCAGCTGGAGAAGGTGGGCGTGGCTGTGTGCAGCAGAGGCTAGGGGTGGTGAGGCTGCGTCAAGTAAAATAAAATGAGTTCACATGCCCTAAAGCACAGACATCCCAGCAGATAACTCAATGCAGGTTATTGTGTAATCACAATGATTACACAGTATTGATTACACAATAAAGTTATTGTCACTGAAAAAAAAATAACATCTTCACTTAAAGACGCCCCAGTAAGGCTGCGGAGGCTTTCATCTGTCCCTTTCTACACTGAAGACGACAGGGTTCAAGGAGGAAGGGCTCCAGTTTCGTTTACTCAGCACCCAGCTAGGAGGCCTCCCTGGGGCAGCTCTCCCCGCCTAGCCCTGCGCAGGATGGGGGCTCCGCTCCGGCCCAGGAGCCCTGAAGGGAGGCCGAGCGAAGTGCTTTCCTCCGGACCCCCCTTTCCCTGGGAACCTGGAAATCCGCCTCCCGGGCGACTGTGCAGCAACCAGGCCTGGCGAGCAGGGGAAGGATGACCTACCCATGCAGATGTGTACGCCTGCGGAGGCCACTCAGCTGCCATAGTTGAAGTCCTCAATGGAGGATGGGGGTAGCAGAGATTAGAGTTGGCCAGGTTGGCAATGGAACCCCAGCTCCGCACCGAATGACTAGAGCACAAGGTCCTCAGTCACTTCCTGAGCAGCAGTCAGCCCAACCGGGGATCAAACCCGAAACCTAAGTAGGTGCCCTGACAGAATGGAACCCAGACCTTTGCTGTGGCAGAGGAGCTCCGGCCCACAGCAGGGGCCAGGGCAGCCAGAGGGGTTTTGTTGAGGGGCCCTGACAGGCAGCGCGCAGCACAGTGGGTTAGAACCTCCTCCTGATACAGCAAAGTTGCGGGTTGGATTCCTGGTCAGGGCACAGACAAGAAGCAACCAAAGAGTGCATAGTAAGTGGAACAACCCACTGGTGTTTCTCTCGCTCCCTTCCTCTCTCTAAAATAACCAATCAATAAAAATTAAAATAAAAAATAAACCCTCTGGCTTGCAGAGTTGCTAAAACAGAAAGCAAAGTCCCATCCCTTCCCGTTCGTTCAACAAATACTTCATATGCTCCTTCAATAATCACACTGGGAATGGGTGTTTGTTTGTTTGTTTGTTTGTTTTGGTTAATCCTCACCTGAGGACATTTTGCATTGATTTTTTTTTCTTTACGGAGAGTGGAAGGGAGGGAGAAAGACAGAAACTAATGTGAGAGACATCAATTGGTTGCCTCTTGCTGAATCCCCGACCAGGGCCCGGGATTGAGCTTGCAACCGTTGATCAGAATCCAACCCGATACCCTTCAGTCCGCTTGCAGAAGCACTATCCACTCAACCAAACCAGCATTTTTTTTTTCTTTTTAAGTCCTCCAAGGATATGTTTTTTTTATTGATTCTAGAGAGAGAGGAAGGGAGAGGGAAAGAGAAAGAGAAACATCAATCAGTTGCCCAAGCAATCCGACAGGGATGGAACCCACAACCTGTATATGTGCCCTCACCTGGAATCGAACCCATGACCCTTTGGTACATGGGAGGACACTCTAACTACTGATCTACACCGACCAGGGCCTGGAATTACATTTAAAATTTTTTTTCAGATCTGCCCTGGCCAGGTGGCTCAATTGGTTGGAGTCTCAACCTGTACACCAAAGGATTTCCTGGTTGGATTCTAAGTTAGGGCACATACTAGGGTTTATGGTAGAGAAAGAGGGGCCTTGAGGGGCAGAGGTAGTGGACTGGTATTTTTGTGTTTTCAGAAAGTTGCTGTCACTAAAAATCAATTTTAAAGACATCCTCAAGTGAGAATTAAAAATATATATATATTAAAACATTTTCAGCTCTAAAATTTTATTTGGTTCTTTTTTAAATTTTATTTTTTTATTTACAGTTCACATTCAATATCCTGTCCTATATAATAAAACCCTAATATGCAAATCAACCAAACAGTGGAATGACTGGTCACTATGAACTGACCACCAGGGTGCAGACCCTCAACATAGGAGCTGGCCCCTGGTGGTCAGTGCGCTCCCCCAGGGGAAGCGCCTCTCAGCCAGAAGCCGGGCTCGTGGCTGGCGAGTGCAGTGGCGGTGGTGGGAGCCTTCGCGGCATCGGCATCGCTAAGTAGCAGCGAGCTGAGCAGTAGGGAGCAGCAAGCAGGAGGGTGGTAAGGAGCGAGGGCTCCCAGACTGCAAGGGGCACAGGCTGGGCTGAGGCCTCCCCACCTCCCCACCCCCAGTGCACGAATTTTGTACACTGGGCCTCTAGTTATTATATAATCTAGGATTAAAATTCTTCAGCAGAATTTAACAAAAATTTAAGTTTAAGAAAACCCATCATAGTTATATTATGGCATTGCTCTTCTTTTTCTTCTAGAACAGAGGGAAAATTCAACATGGCCACATATTTTTACCCTGGTTGATATCTTTCAGGTGATTGAGAGCCAACCTTTGTCAGCTTTACAAACAAGGTCATTTGTTTCTATAAATAAGGTTACATAACGCATGCTCCTTGTATCAGTAATTCTCCAGGAAAAGTACCCCTATTTCACATATTGTTTATGAACTGAGAAATAATCACATATGTGATTTAGATTCTGACTTCTCTGCTGATTTGAAAACAACATACTATGTTAGAAGGTGAGTTTTATCCATCAGTGACAGGTTATCTGTGACCCAGACCCCCAAGCCATCTCATATGAGCCATCTCAGGATAAGATGAAATTTCAACATCAGAGCCAGGTCTGGCCAATCTATATTTTTGAAGTTTCTTAAAAACACACAAAACTTCCTGATGTATTTCTGAAACACACACACATATACATTTACTTAGGCAAAATGATGTATAGATTGATGATAAATGCATTATTTCCCATTATTCCATTCTCTTCATGAACATACTATTCAAAAGGTAAAATAAGGTGAAGTATTTGTAGTGTCCTCCATATGTTACCTTTCTTTTCCAGTTATTATTAACTTTCTGTTTAGTTTCATTTTATTTGCCTTATATTTAGTTTTATTTTATTTGAATCAGTTTTCTCTACCTTCTGATGCTCTCTTTTGATTCTGTTACTTTTGCATGTTATATTTGATTACTCTTACACTGATTTTAATTTTCTTTTGTATACTTTTTACCAAGCCCTAGTAGATTTATTAAAAATGTTTTCATTTGGTAATAATAGTAAATTTTCACTGAGTATTTGCATCATTGATTCAAGTCCTGTTTTATAGCAGCTCTCATTAACTTTTTAAAATAAATTATCAGTTTGTTCATAATTTTCATTTGTTCTCTTAAGTTTTATTAATTGTCATCAGTTACTTCTTCTTCTTTCATTTTGCTTCCTTTTATTATTTGTTAGATTTCTATTACAATTTAATTTTTTGATATTATCATTATTTTTTGATATTATCATTATTATTATTGTTATTCAGCTTTGAATTAGGCTTTTTCTGGATCAGGTATTTCTTATAGTAGTGAGGTACAGCTTTGCTTCAGACCAGTGATATGGAATTTTTGGACTGGAATCCGGATTCTTTGTCTGCTGGAATCGAAGAATGAATCCACGGACAGAAAGTGGTATAGCAAAAGTGGAAACTTATTGAAGAACAAGTACAGACTCCCACATGGGGAGAGAGAAAGAGCCCCACAGAATGGACTCCCAAGTAGGGAGGGGGAAAAGGATTCTTTTTCCGGATGGCTTATAAAGGCTGCTGATCCTGGTGCCTTGATATCCCCTCTGATTGGTCACTATTCCCTTAGACTGGTTACTATAGTAACTCCTGGCTTATTGTTTTTCTATTCCCTTTGGGCTTTCTTCTCCTTCTGAATGAAGGGCTTCCTTCTCTTTATTTTGTAAATATAGGCCTTTTGCTGTTCCCAGCCCCTCATTCTATGGAAATGTACCTGTTGCAGCTTTCCAGCTCCCCCATTCTATGGAAATATACCTTCTGCTGCTCTGCAGCCCTGTGCTTCCTCCATAGAACCCTTAATTTCCAAAATTTCTAATATTTCCTAAACCTGTCATATTTTACCCCCCAAATTCCTGTTTCACCAGCACACATTCTTTCTCCTTCACAGTGGATTTCCTTTTGACACACATCTGTATATAATTCAGTTTTTTTTTCTTACATTTTTCTTAGATGTAAGATATCAGTGGGTTCTGGAATATTCATGTTGCATTTTTCCTTTCTAATCTCTCTTATAACAAACTCCAATGGTAACATTTTTATTATTTATTCTGTCATGAAATACTTAACTTTATAAACTTGTCATCATCTATAAATTACACAGAAACTTTCTATTTATAATAATAAAAAGCATTCATTTCTAGTGATGCCGTTGAGTAACTTTCCAAATAGAGTTTAGGCCACAAATTTAAATAATGTTTTCTATGTCATATGTTAAGAATAGGTATTACATTTTAACAAATGACTATTCAAACTTTCTCCTGATGATTTTATTAATTTCTTTTATTATTAATATTTTGGATTATATGTAGTATTTTATTTTATCTTACATAAAATTGGTTACTATTTGGTATGACACTTTAATACATTTCTTGGTTATATTTATTCTTGTATTAGGGTCACAAGTTCATTTGTCATATAATTCAGAGGTGCTTAGGAAAAATAATTTATTTTATCTAAAATTGTTTTGTTTTGTTTTGACCTAAGTTTCCATCTATTTTCCCAGCCATAGAATAATGTGGAAAATGTGTATATTTTTATTTACTTTTGTTAAAGTAAAAACACCTCAGTCATTTGTTTGCTTAAGTAATTACTCAATTTTGTGGAGAAATTTCCATAAAGCTGTGCCCTCTCTGTAGTACCATTTTTGTGAGAATAGATTAAAAAATGCTTTGTGGGCCTAAATTCACTCTTGGTCCACAAGTTCAGATTTGGAAAAAAGAGCTGGATGGAGAATGGAGAAGAGCAAAGACTAGCTAGATTTATTAGGCATCTTTGTGTCTATACATCATCATGTTCATAGACTTTCAAAGAGTAATTGGTGTGCCCTCATTTCCTCCTCTAAAATATCACAGAAATTCTGCTTTGGGCCAATACCAGACAAGAATCATATAAAGAAAAGATTCTGAGGAGATATACTTGCCACCTTAATTAAGTTAACAAAATGCAATTCAGCAAACTCAGCCTCTTGGTAAATTTGTTAATGTATGCACACCTTTTAAACCATATTTAACTTCTAAATAAAGAATAAGAGAATCATATTTCTGCTTTACATTATATGAATACCCTGCCTACAATCAAGAATGTGAATTTTGTCTTTGAAAGAGGGTTCATAAAGTCACATAGGCCACTTGTTTCTCATATTTCCATGTCAGCTCACATCAGGGCTCCAACAGGATTAACTAGTGTGTCTTTCACTTGGCTTCTAGCTTCCCCTTCTGAACCTTCACTTCCTTATCTCCCTCATCTATGTCAGGCTTAATTCCTGTAATAAACCCCTTATCCTATATAATAAAGAGCTAATATGCAAATGGTCATCATGCCCTCACGCCCTCACACCTTAATGGCTCAGACACTCAACACGGAGAGAGGAATGCGGATCAGCCAGGCACAAATGAGCTCACAAGAGAGGAATGGGGACCAGCCAGGCTGTGGTCCAGGAGAGGACAAGCCGCCACCCTGTGGTCCTGGGTCCAGTGGCTGTG
>NW_005880379.1:0-6395 GCF_000147115.1 Myotis lucifugus | reverse complement strand
CTGAAATTCAAAATGCATCTATGAAATTTCTGATTTCTATTATCTAATTAACTGCTCATTAAAATCAAATTTTAGTCACACAGTATAATGGAAAGTTATTATTTCCTCATTTGTTGAAAACAGAATTTGAATTTTAAATTATGTGTCTCATTGGATTATGCAGATGATAAAAGGACTTCTCAAGTTCAGTTTCAGGTCCAGAAACTTGCTGACACATTTATGGAATTAGTTTTGGAAAATTTGGGCCAGAGACAATTAAAAACTATTATAGTGATTATCAGAGAGTGTGGAGTTGAGGAAATGGTACACAAAAGCAGGAAGATGAAATCATAAATGTGTAGATTTGTATAAGTTTTATTTTATCAATAAAAAGCTATACTTTATAAAAAATAAAACATTTAATTATTGACTAGTACAAATGTATTTTATGTCTTCATACACTGGAACTGAATTTGATAATAGTATTAAACTCATTCTGGAACTCTCTAACTTAAAATTAAAGCACCTAATTTGGAAGGCCACGGTAAACAATTCAAACTGGATATTTCTTTTTCAGAGAGCTTACTTGAGATGTCACTTTGTGTGTGCAATTTCTTTTCAAACTGGGTGTGTCACTTTACACCTATTTTTCTTCTCTTGCCTAAAAATGCAAATAGACAAGGTAAAAAATAAATAAATAAATACAAAAAAAACCTTTTTGAGAGGAAAAGAAAACATCTCTCAGACAAGATTTGATTGCAATAGCTTCTGCTTGTTTATCAAAATACATTCTCAGGAAGATTCTCTTTTTTAAACACCCATTTGGAAATGGTACCTTAAAGAGTGATATTTCAGGAGAAGCGCTGTGAGCTGACAAGCCATGTTACAGTAATAAGTTTAGTTAGTATAAGATAGTATAATCAAATTTCTTTTCTTTATTAGAGTGAATTTTAAACTTTACTTAGTAGTGAAACTTAACTTGTGTGTGTGTGTGTGAGACCCTGATAAGTAACTTGTAATGCCCTGCAAGCTAACTCCTGACCAATAACTCCCAGCATGTTAACTCCTGATAAGAAACTTGCAACCTCCTGCGTGTGCATCCTGATAAGCCCAGAAGGCCACCGGAACACACTGGCAAGAGACACTGAAGAAGCCTGTTATAGTAATAAGTTTAGTTAGCATAAAGTAAACTCCATTTTTGTATTAGCAATAAGTTAGCATAAAGTAGACTCACTTTGTATTAGCATAAGTTAGCATAAGTAGACCCCATTTTATTCTTAGACCAAAACTTGTAAACAACTCCAAAAATAAGATGTATGTATGATTGATAAGCTTTGAACATGGTCACAACTTTCCTGCCTGAGTGTATACCTAGATAACAGGGCGGCACCCGTGTATGGCACCCGATATGAGACACTGAAGACGCCCAGCTTCAAGGATTTAAGGAGAGCAAATCTGCTGAGGTTCAGACGCTTGTCTGCCCTCCACAGACAGGATGCTCTCCTTCCCCCTGGAAACTGCCAGACTGCGAAACTGCCATTCCTGCTCTGCCTGAGCCCAAACTGCCAGAGGCCTCTCCCTTCGAGTCAAGAGACCGAGCTCCTTGCTGCAGCGTATTTTGACGACCTCTGACCTCCGTGTGTCTCCTCTGTCGGCGAGTGTCTCCGGGTGGCCTGCCAAGGACTGTAACCCACCAGCTCTCTGGTAAATAAACCTGTGTGATTTCTTGCATTGTTTATCTCCTGTCTCTCTCTCTTTCTCTTCTTAGTTTTTGGTTAAGCTCGGCCATATTAATTAATAGTAAGTACCCTCTGACGTTTGTATTGGTATATCCAAATGAAACGAATTGGGTCACCTGTGCTTACGTTCCTATAGATAATTGGAACAAGCCACCTCTATCCCTCCTCACCAAACGCTACCTTTCGCTTTTGGCTATGACAATGGTGCTAAAGTCTGCAGGGTAGTGTTTAGGCCACTCAACTTCTTCAGTCAATTTGGAAGTCTTAAATTCCTTTCTAGGATACAAAATTGAAAAGTTGATAAGGCTTTTGCGCTTGAAAAGAATAGTATATTTGAGTTTCCATTGAATCATGCCTAGATATGTTTTTGTGGACATGCTAGGTTTATCTACTTTTATTGCTGTAATGGAAAGTTAGAAATTTTATATAAAGTAGCATATAACACTTAGCTTTCCAGATTCCACTTTATGTAATGTAATAATAAAAACAAATATAAGCATTGTGAAAGGTCAGGTGATGTCAACCAATGCCTGCATGGGTGGGCGGGGAGGGGGGTGATGTCTTTCTTAGATTCAAGCTGTCCTAGTGACCAGTGCATGATGTTCATAATACCATGATGAGGCCAGTGTCTTCTAGGCCACTCTGTCAAATATGTGCACCCAGCCTGCAACCCACCCCAACCCCACCTAACATGCAGAGCCCTGCCACTTTCCAGGTCACTGGTCTAGACCTAACCCCCTCCTACACTAGCAGGACTGTTCATCTCATGCAGGTTAGGTTTATGGCTTAAAAACCTCAGGAAACAGAAAATATTGAAAATACAAAAAACTTAATGAAAGTAAGAGTTGTTTTTTGATAAACAAAATCGACTAACCTTTAGTTAGAATAACTATAAGTAACAGAAAGTTAGAGTAAATTGAATCAGAAATGAAAGAGGAGACATTACATTCATGCCACCAGAATGAAAAGAACCATAGGAGATTACTGTGAACAATTATAAACCAACAATTATAAACCAACATTTATCCTGGAATAAATGGATAAATCTTGGAAACATACAACCTTTCAAGACTGAATCATGAAGAAATAGAAAATCTGAACTGACCAATAATGCATGAGGCAATTTAATCATAAAAATAGATTCCCAACACAGAAAAGGCCAGAACAAAACATCTACACTAGGTAATTATACCAAAAATTTTAAGAACAATTATATCAATTTTTCTCAAATGCCTCCAAAAATATGAAGAGGTGAGATCACTTCCAAACTCATTATAAGAGGCCAGCATTACCCTTATCCCCAAATCAGAAAATAGCACCCAGGAAACTACAGGACAATCAATATCCCTGATGAACATAAATGCAAAAATTCTGAACAAAATACTAGCAAACTGAACTCAACAACACATTAAAAAAAATCATACACCATATGAAAAGCAATTCATGTGATGCACCACATTAACAGAAGGAAGGTTCAAAATCACATGATCAGCTCAAGGAAAGCAAAAAAAAAAACACTATTTGGTAAAATTCAAAATCCCTTCATGATAAAATCTCTCCGCTGAGATTTCTAGAACAGGTTATGCACATGGTGGGCAAGGTCTGTAGGAACTGGAGGCAGGAGAAGCTGATTTGAGTCTTTCTGGCAGAGCATTCAGACAAATTAAGAAGTAAAACTGGAAAAATGTCTTTTAAGAGAATAGATTATGTTGACTAAGCATTTTTTAAATAGAGAGACAGATGTAATTAACAGAGAGGTTAGAAAAAATAACACATCCCTTATAGTGCATGCTAAATATAGACAGGACAGACAGTGCTGACAGTGCTGGGTGTTTGTGACCTGGTGTGAGGTGCTGAATAAGTTGAACAGGCATTTAAAACTACCTCCTTTTTTAATTCTGTACTTTTGAATATATTTGAATAAAGTAGAGTAAGCAAAGAAATAAATATTATTAACAGAGACTAAGTATCACTTGCGATCTCCTAGAGACCTCATGCTAGGGTGAAATGCTCCAGCCGGTCATTCCCTCATGATGAGGACCACCCATATGCTGGGATGGAGATCTGCGGTGTCATTGTCATGCTGTGCAGAGAAAAATGTAATGAATTATACTATTTAATGATGATGAAAATAATCTGACTATAGGTCATAGTTGTGTTAAGCCCACATCAGTTCAAAAGTGTGATCTGACACTAGCTCATCTTTCATAATAATCAACATTGGCGTAATGATAATAAAATATAATAGGAAGGCCTGGACCAGTCATTCTTAGAGAGAAATTACATTTTTAAACGGAGTTGTATAACACTACTTGTCATTTTTTTCCTGAGATGAAACTAAGTATTATCCTATTAAAATTGTTGTTTTTTAGCAACAGACAAGTTTATGCTTCATCAATGAATAATTAAGAATTACCAAAAAATTTATTCAAAACTTGTATTTCTGTGTATGAGGCTTAGAGTAATTAAGAAAGGAGATGTGCTGTAAATTGGCACATGAGGTGAGTTCAAACAGGAATAGTGAGTTCAAAACTTTACTAGAGGAAAAAGAAACAATCCACAGTAGAAAACATAAATTGTTGGCTATGTTCCTCTTTTGGTATTTCCTTTGAACAGAACAGGATGTCTTAACATATGCATACTGATATAGAAAATATATTGATCAGAAAGCAATTATCAAAATGAAACAATGTCAAACAGAGATTGTTGTAGAACACTGTGCTTTTTGGTTTTCCTTCTGTTAGAATGACGTGTCCCCGTTTCCACTGCTTATACAGTGCCCCCTTTTCTTTTTCTTCTCAGCTCTTTTATTTCCAATAGGCAGTTACCTGGTAAAGCTGCAGGAGCAGAAAATAGTTGAGTTTGGGAATATTACTGGGCTAAACACATTTTTCACAGAAAAATTTTTTTGTTTGCCTGTTTGTTGTGTTTTGTTTTTAATGGGAGTGAGTACAGTACTTAATTTTCAACTCAGGCATTTTGTGCCATTTCTGTCAATGGTAAATTGGTATTTTGGTTTCTTTATTCACCAGAGCCACAAGGTACTTTGAGAAATAAATGCAATATTATCTATAAGTTACAATTCTTTATTTCTCTTCTGTGTGTGTGTGTGTGTGTGTGTGTGTGTGTGTGTGTGTGTGTTGCTAGCTGACTTCTGGGAGTTGGAAGAAAAAAATAGTAAGAGTAATGTTTGCTAATAGTCCTTTTATTGAATTTAAGTTGCGCTTTTGGATTGCTACCTATTTACTATCTCAAGAGAGTTGGAGAATAATAAAATAAATCCTAAAGGGACAGTGATAAGACAATATAAATTTTATAGTTTGTTATTAAAAATAATTTTCCAACATTTTCTTGAGTTTATAATATTAATAAAAAACCCAATTCATATTAATTTAGCCTTTGTTTACTTTAATCTGGGGCTTGAATATGGGATTTCATTCTTCAAAATATTTTCAACAGAAAAATTATTAAATTTTTATTTGGCTGATTATTCTAAAAGAATGCTACCTCTAGTCCTTATGCTCCTACGTTTTGTAGATGTGGCTTATATTAATGCACAGAGGAGCTAGTGGCACCCTGATCGCAAAGTTAAAGTAGGAATGAGCTGAAGGCTAATAGGAAATGGTGGTTGGGAGTCCTCAGGCACAATGATGAGGACTGTAAATCCCAAAACTGGAGGCTTTAGGCTTTCCTCACAGTAAAAGGTACAGTATTTTCACATCTTCTAGCAGTGGTTCTCAACCTTCTGGCCCTTTAAATACAG
The DNA here is from genome assembly GCF_000147115.1 of Myotis lucifugus. Lineage (NCBI taxonomy): Eukaryota > Metazoa > Chordata > Mammalia > Chiroptera > Vespertilionidae > Myotis > Myotis lucifugus. The sequence continues at coordinate 914 of NW_005880379.1, read as the reverse complement.
TTCCTCATGTTGTGACCCAACCATAAAATTATTTTCATTACTACTTCATAACTGTAATGTTGCTACTGTTATGAATCATAATGTAAATATCTGATATGCAGGATGGTCTTAGGTGACCCCTGTGAAAGGGTCGTTCGACTGCCAAAGGGGTCGCGACCCACAGGTTGAGAAATGCTGTGAGAGTAAGGAGAGAAAAATCAAATCAATCTCCCACTATCAACCATCATGCATGTTTTCTTCAATACATAGCTTTATTTATATTTAACTTATAAGGTAAAATTTATGTGCAATGAAATGTACAAATGTTAATGTACAATTTGATGTTTGTTCAAGTGTATATACCCATGAAATCAACTCTCCAAGTTATAAAACATATCCATCCTCTCAGATTATTCTCATGTCCCTTTCCTATCACTTGTCGGCATCGATCCATTGATTAATGTTCTGATTTCTAGCAATATAGGTTAGTTTTTCATGTTCCTGAAACTATTATAAATAGAATCATAAATAATATACTCTTTTGCTTCTGACTTCTTTCACTTAATATATCTTGAGATCCATTCAAGTTGATGTATGTATGAGCAATTCATTCTTTATGCCAAGAACCCTAGGTGATTCTAATTGCATTTCTAGTTCCATGAAGTGAAATGCTTTCATGCTAAATGTACAGGTCAATGCCAAATCAAAGATATAGAGCATTACTGCTGAAAATCTCCTCCTGTTTCTTTCCAGTCCTCTCCACCTATTTTTACAGGAAATCATTGTTCTAATTTTTATCATGATAGACACATTTTGTTTGTTCTAGACTTCATATAAATAAAGTCATATTGTGTAAATGTTTAGTGCTTGGCTTCTTTTGTTCAGCATACTTCTTACTGCTGAATAGTATGACATTGTATAGACATACCAATGTG
>NW_005880378.1:0-6395 GCF_000147115.1 Myotis lucifugus | reverse complement strand
GACCATTTGCCAGTTAAGTATTATTCATCTCTTAACAGAATAAATTATTAAACAGTTATAAGGTGACCATTTTTTCTTGTTTTTTGAGGTAGGCCTGTAGAGCTATGAACTTCCCTCTCAAGAATGCTTTCACTGTGTCCCATAGATTTTGGATTGTTTTGTTTTCATTGCCGTCTGTTGCAAGATGCTTGTTATTTCTTCTTTGATCTCTTTGGTAACCCAATCATTGTTTAATAGCATGCTATTTAGCCTCCAGTTGTTTGATTTTTTTTTCATTATTTTTATTGTAGTTGACTTTTAATTTCATGCCATTGTGGTCTGAGATGGTGCTTGATATGATTTCTATCTTCTTGAATTTGAAGAGACTGCCTGTGCCCCAATATGTGGTCTATCTTAGAAAATGACCCATGTGCACTTGAGAAGAATGTATATTCTGTGGCTTTGGGGTGAAATGTTCTGAAGATGTTAATTAATTACATCTGGACTAATGAGTCATTTAAGATTAATGTTTCTTTGCTGATTTTTTGTTTAGAGGACTTATCCAGTGGTCTTAGTGGGGTATAAAAGTCCCCTACTGTGACTGTATTTCTGTCAATCTCTCCCTTGATATCTTCCAGAAGTTTTTTTACGTATTTGGGTGCTCCTGTATTGGGTGCATATAAGTTTACCAGAGTTATATCTTCTTGTTGAATTGCTCCCTTTAGTATTATGAAGTGGCCTTCCTTGTCTCTTAATATGGCCTTCGTTTTGAGGTCTAATTTGTCAGGTATAAGTATTGCAACCCCAGCTTTTTTTTTTTTTTTCATTTCCATTCCCCTGAAAAATCTTTTTCCATCCCTTCACCATCAGTCTGTGTGAGTCCTTTGTTCTGAGGTGGGTCTCCTGTAGATAGAAGATATATGGGTCATGTTTTCTTATCCACTCAACTACTGTATGTCTTTTGATTGGAGCATTTAATCCACTTACATTGAAAGTTATTATTGGTAGGTACTTGTTTGTCGCCATTTTTATTCTTTATGCCTGTGTTCCTTCTTCCCTATTTCTTCTTTTTACAGCAGACACATTAGCATTTCTTGCATTGCTGGTTTGGTGGTAATAAACTCCCTTAGTCCTTTTTTGTCTATGAAGCTCCTGATTTCACCCTCAACTTTGATTGATAGCCTTGCTGGGTACAGTATTCTTGGATTCAGACCCTTCCTTTGCATGACTTTGTATATTTCATTCCAGTCCCTTCTGGCCTGATGTGTTTCTGTTGAGAAATTAATGTATAGTTTGATGGGAGATCCCATGTAGGTAACTTTTTGTCTCTCCCTGGCAGCCTTTAAGATTCTTACTTTGGTCGAAACCGGTTTGGCTCAGTCGATAGAGCATCAGCCTGCGGACTGAAAGGTCCCAGGTTCGATTCCGGTCAAGGGCATGTACCTGGGCTGCGGCACATCCCCAGTAGGAGATGTGCAGGAGGCGGCGGATCGATGTTTCTCTCTCATCGATGTTTCTAACTCTCTCTACCTCTCTCCTTTCCTCTCTGTAAAAAAATTAATAAAATATATTAAAAAAAAAAAGATTCTTACTTTGTCATTGTTGTTTGCCAGTTTAATTATAATGTGTCTTGGTCTTGATCTTTTGGGGTTCATTTTGTTTGGGACTCTGTGAGCTTCTTGGACTTGTGTGAGGTTTTTTTTTCCCAATATCAGGGAAGTTTCCTGTCATTATTTCTTCAATCAGGTTTTCCATTCCTTGTTCAGTTTCCTCTCCTTCTGGCACCCTGATTATGTGAATGTTGTTTCGTTTCATGTTGTCCCAAAGTTCCCTTAGGCTCTCCTACTGTTTTTTAAGTTTTTTTTCTAGATGCTGCTCTGCTTGGGTATTTTTCCTACCATGTGTTCTAGCTCACTGATGTGGTCCTCTGCTTTCTTCTAGTTTCCTGTTGATGCTTTCTATTGAGTTCTTTATTGCAGCAATGATATTTTTCATTTCCTCTTTTACACATATTGTTGAATTTGTCTTCCATCCTTTTCAGTGTCCTTATGACCTTTGCTCTGAATTCTTTCTCTGACATATTGCTTGCCTCTATTTTGTTTACTTCCTTTTCCGGTGATTCCTCCTTTTCTTTCAAATGTGAGCTATTCCTTTGTCTCCCCATAATCGCTCCTCTCAGGGTGTCTGGTTATGTAGCTCTCTCTCTCCTGTGTTGACTTGAAGTCACAAAATACAACATGACAAAATACAACGCACAGGACACCAAACACAAATGTATTCATGATACTAATAGCCCCAAATAAAGGTGACCACCAGAGAAAAGAGAATTAGGAGATAGAAAAGAGTGCAAAAATGATATTCAGAGAAGAAAGAAAATGTAAGAGAGAAAAGAAAGAGAAGAAAAAAGAAGAGGGGAAAATGTATGTATATGGGGAGAAAACTCCAAAAAAACAACTAGCCCCCAAAAATCCAAACAACAAATACCCAGAGATGAATGCAAACAACAAACAACAACTAATCCAAAAAATGCAAGCAACAAACACCCAAACAGCAAACATGCAGATGAATTTGAGGAGGCCGAGCTTTCTCTAGGTGATATCTGACCTTTCCATCCATGGATTGCCTCACCAGCTGTGTTTAATTCGCCAGTTCTGGGTGCATGTTGTTTGATTCAGCTGTTCCTTCTATCTGCTCTGTGAGAAGGTGCAGGGCCTGTCCGCATATTTGGTGCCACTTTGTCTCCCCCTGGACAGACTTTTTAGTTACCCGCAATCAGGGAGGCTGGAGTCTTGGTGTTCATGGAAGCTGGTCCCTGAGGCAGCTGGTCCCTGAGCGTTGTGGTTGTAGGTTCCCGGGAGGTACCTGAGGTCTCCCCAGTTGGAGGTAAGACTGGGCTTCCGATCACAGCCGGACTCAATTTTTAAAGATTTCAGGATAAGACTCAGGCAATCCACCTTACATATTGTGCAATTTAAATGATTATTCTTGATATTATAAGTTAAAATATTTCAGACTGTTTTATTTTTGTCTTGGAATTTTACTCCCTGCCTTATAATAAAAAGTAACACTTGATTATTTTAAGACCTGACAAGATTAAAGACTTGTCATTTATCTATGACTGTATGAGTAATTTAAATAATAAGTTAAATGATTTAAGCTGATAGCAGCTGGAATTTTTACTCCACAATACTTGAGTAATAAAAAAAAATCACTTGGGAAAAGAAACTCACCACATTCTTTGAGAAACTTCCCTCTTCAGAATATTTAAAATACAAAACAAGTATTTTTTTCTAGAAAATCTTTCTGTTTCAAATTAATAACATGCAGTGAATTTCACACTTGAAAAATTACATTTTTCAAAGGGGTGAGTTGGTTCTGAATGTGACTTTTGCTTCATACTGATAACTCGGGTAATTCAGAGCTTGTGCTTCGACAATCTACACCTGGCAGAGAGGTGACAAAGCCTAGTACACATTTAAAGTGGGAGGTTGAATCAGAGACATTACCCATAAAACCGGAAAATCTAAAATATGAAGACATCAAACTTTGAGGTTACCGTTCGTGGAGAAACTTGCTTGTCTGGATCTTAGAAATGAGTGGCAGCTATGAAGAGAAATAAAGTTCTCTGAGAATTCCTGGCTATAAGGTTATCTTTCAATGAGAAAGTTACCAGAATTTTAATAATATGCATGCAAATAATTCTAAACAGACGAGTCTTGGTATTTTATTCAAATAAATCTGTGTTGTTAGTGCCCATACTGTCTTGTTGAAGTATTTTGAAATGTTTTTAGATGAATAAAGAACAAACAATTTCTACTAATTGAGAGAAAAAAATTTGAGTTCAAGATTATTTTGGGAAAAAATAATAATAAAGAAAATAATGTAAAATTTAAAAAAAAATCACTGGTCTAAAAGCTTTGTAAAATGCCTGAACATCTTATTAGCATGCTATATTGAGTGCTGGAGATCATTTAATAATAAAATAAATTTACAAAAATTCTTAATATTAGCAAAATAATAAAAGTATTTTTAAACGAATTAAAATAAAACTTCAGTATGTTTTTCTCATAATTACTTTCCATATAATTAATTATTTTATATTAAAATTATTAATATGTGCTTTAAAATTCCTTTAGTGTATATTAAATGGAAAATGCTCAGGATTGGTCTTCTCATAGACTCATTTTTTTTAGTACATTTAAAAATATAACCTTGAGATTGAATTTGGGGAAAATTATAAACCAGATGCATTTATAGTTAATCGCCCTCTGAAAATGTACTTTCTTTATTTTTTAAATTTCATTTTATTTTTTTCCATCACCATTTATCCCCTCTATGCCCTATTATACCTCCACTTCCCCCCAACACCCTCAAAGTGTACTTTAAATGCTATGGCTAAGCAAGCACTGGGATAGATAGTCCGTGCATTGAATTACAATGGATTTTTAATTATAATGTTTCTTTTTTCTATTTTTAATTTATTTTTTATTGTGGACAATGTCCCTCACCCCCCTCCTCCCCAACCCTTTGCCCACTCCACCTAGCCACTCACTACCCGACCCCAGGCCTTTACTGCACTATTGTCTGTAACCATGGGCTATGCATACATGCATATAAGTTCTTTCGTTAATCTCTTCCAGTCCCCTCCACCCCCTTCCCCTGTGAGATCCATCAGTCTATTCCATGTATCCATGCCTCTGGAGTTTCCTCAAAAAACTAAAAATGGAATTGATGTTTGACACAGGGATCCTACTTCTGGGAATATTTCCTAAGAATTCTGAAACACCAATCAGAAAGAATATTTGCATCCCAATATCATAGAAGCATTATTTACCATAGCTAAGGTCTGGAAACAACCCAAGTGCCTATCAACAGATGAGTGGATAGAAAAGTGTGGTACATTTACACAATGGAATATTATGCAGTTGTAAAAAAAGAAGTATATCTTACCCTTTGAGACAGCATAAATGAATCTAGAGATTATTATGCTAAACTAAATAAGCCAGTCACGAAGACAAGTATCACATGATCTCACTTATATGTGGAATCTAATGAGCAAGATGAACTGACAAACAAAATAGGTCCAGAAGCATGGATGCATGGAACAGACTTTCTTTTTTTCTTATGATTGTAAAACTTTTATGCAGACATGCATCAAACTAGTCATACATAATGTGAAATCATACACAGTTTTCTATCTTATTTTTAATTAATCCTCAATATATCTGATAATATTCATAGATAAGTAATTCTGTTAATTAAGCATTATATATGGAATAACATCATTCTATTTTACTTTGATTAATATTTTAAGTTTTAGAGGGATTCTTGGGCTTGAATTCATAGTGAAAGACCTAAATTATCTGTAATAAATCAATACATTTAAGGTCTGATTCTTCTAGTCACTGCAGTTAAAATACACTAAATATATTTTTTAATACCATTGTTTTCAAATAATTGAAATATTATCTCTTAGCTACTATGATATTCCCAGGCTAATTGAGAAACTATAAAATAAGTCATGCACTATGCACAGGTGAAAGAAGGGGTTGCTTTATATATTCCTTTTTCTTCCCATGGTTACCCTTCTTTTATATATTCTGCCCAAATCAGAAATGCCTTGAAGGTTGAAGTGATATTACTGATTATTCATTACTAAATTCATGATTTTTTTTCTGTTATGAATAACTAGACTTGTAAATTTTACCTCTATTTGATAGGTTTTTTTCAAAAGCATCATTAAAATGCAGCCCAAATCATTCCATATTCCTAAATTTAATCAAGCATTAAAAACATTTACTTATAGTCAACAATGTTGTATTTTACATTTAAATTTTGTTAAGAGGGTAAGTCATATGTTAAGTGTTCTCACAATAAAAAAATAAAAATAATAATATTTAAAAATCAATAAGTGACCTTCAGAAATATTGTAAACTATTATCATGGCACAGTTTTTTTATACAAATCTAAGTACTGTATTAGATTCTTGAAATGCCAAAAAGTATGGCAGTAGAGTTGCTTCTCAAATGAAATATAAGTGATAAAAAATCAAACTTTAAGTTAAAATAATTCAATATATAACAACTCTATAAAATTTAAATCCTTTACTATGTATTGCTAGCTGCCATCTTTTATTTGGAATGTACATGCCATGCCAGGTCACCCATTGAAAAGTAAGCTTTACATGTATTGACTCACTTAAATCTTCCATTGTGTCTCACGAATACAATAATTTTGAAGGTTGCAGGTAAGTTATTCATGAATGCCCTTCAAAGAGGGTATGCATGATGTTTCCTCATGATTAGATCCAGATTATACACCACTGGCTGAATTGTGCTGTGTTCTTCTCATTGTATACAACATGAAGGATATAACATGATTCTGATTTTTTCCATCATATATGATTGCTTGATTAA
>NW_005880377.1:0-6396 GCF_000147115.1 Myotis lucifugus | reverse complement strand
GTGCAAGTAGATACAACCTGATGTGTTTATCTTTTCAGTGCACACTTTCTGCTGCGGGCGTGTGCCAGATGTAGCAGCAGCTGTAGGAAGTTGTTTATCTACCCTCTTGACCTTTGGTGAAGTGTTAGGAGATGGTAAAAATCATGTTTTTAAATTATAGGCTTTTCCTTGCAAACTAGCATCTTCTTAGTATTAGTCAAAACACATCAATAAAGGCATTAAGAAGGTCAAGAACTTAGGATTGTGTCCCAATGATATCTGTAAAAACATATTTCTGCATTGATTTAAAATACCACAAAGACTCTCTGCTTATTTCCAAATTCACTTCATCCGTTCAACATTCAGTAAATATTTATTGCACTCCCTCTATGTCCAGGGCACAACTAAAAAGTGCAAGTAAAGTGAATCCTAATATCTGTAACATTGTGTCTTGCCAGAATTTTTACAAATGCCAGTTGTGCTTTGCAAATTTATCCTTTAAATATTTCAAAATCTATTAATATTCTCAGGATAAGAGATGGTTCCAAATCATGAGGCATACAAACTGAAAAAAAAATACAACATTATTTGGGGGGTTCACAGCCAAAGGTAAAAATGTCAGAGGCGAATGCCCCAACTTTTTTGTAGAGAAGAGAGCTTCAGCCAACTTCAGGGCCACACAGCTTCTGTATTGATGGGCTCACCACTCAGGTCTGTAGGGATTACATTAAATGCAAGTGGGATTGATCTATCAACCTAATCACTCATGAGAAATAATAACAATGTCATTAGCTAAGTTTCCAAAACAACCCAGTTCCTGCTTGAAAGTCAATCCCTCAGAAGCATGCTAAGTCTTACTTTTGTTATGACATTTGGATGAAGTCACAAAGGCTCCCTTGGTCTTTCTCTGTCAGCGTCAATGTCCCCTGGGGAAACCAGTGTGGTGATATAAAAAAAAAACAAAAAAAACAAAGGGAAACAAGTTACAGTTTCCAAAGAGAAAGACACAAACAATAATTATTTTAAAGAAACCCAGTTAGTTTCTTCTTTTGATCCAGTAAAAAATTAGAAAATATAATATTTTTACCCCCAAAGTTAGCTTGCAACCAAAATCAAAATGTATTCTCATACATCTTCAAATCACATTTATTGATTTGTCAGCATTCTCTTAACCTGATAAAATATTTGTAAACTTGGATATTCGCATTGAATTGTATTTAGAAATACTTACTATATGTATATAATTCAATTATACAGGCATAAATGAAATCCTTTGGCAAAGAACTGACAACTGATACAAAATTTTATTTCACTTTAAGATATATATTTTTTCTTTTTCTTTTCTTTATTCTTTTAAAACAACCATGGAAAACTGTAGCTACAGGGACGTCACAAGATACCATGTAAATTTTATTCATTGCTTTGTGTGTGTGCATATATGCATGTATGTGTATGTCTGCATGTGTGTACTTTTGGGGAATACAAGAATTGACAGACATGGCCCTTCTGTGCCTTCAAGGAGTTCTTAATCTAGTAGTTATACTTCAGAGCTGATTTACTTGACATGATTTTCCCTGGGAAGCTTTGCTTATATAGTGAAAGGCCATTTATTCATTATGAAATTATTATATCATATAAAATTTGGAATTTTCATCTTCCACAACTGGCTCTTTGCTTTTCCATTCAGCATATAACCTGAAAGTAGGCCTTAAACTCTCCGAGCTTCAACTTTTCACTATCACATCGACTTGCCTTAGAGAGATGACATGTTTTTCAAAACAATAACTTCCAAACATTCTGTTGCAACAGCAACCTATTTGACTGATTTTTCAGGCATGCAAATTGCATTTACTTAGTCTGAGGGAATGACTGTAAAAGGACTAAAAGAAACATGAAAAAATTCTGAAAATATTTACAGATGCCAGAGAACAAGACAATCATTCAATCATTCAATAAATATGACCTAGATGTCTACTTGGTGCTAGCTGTTGTGACAGAAAATTGTTTCCAAATGTCTTCCTCACTCACTTCAGAACCATGGTGAATTATGATGACCATGTCTTGGCCATGATCATAGAAAAGCAGCCCAAATCTCTCTCCTAAAACATTTTTGGTAGGATTCTTGTAAGAAAGTGTTGATGGGGAAAATTTTGAGTGTTACTGAAGGCAAAAATATGTGTGTGTTATTGGAATGATATATGGACAATTCATATGGTGTGATAATACATAAATATGGTGTGATTTTAGAACAAAAAGTGAATTGACCCTGTGACAACAGAAGAAGAAATAGATAAACCACACCAAAATTAAAAACATCTGTGCCAAAGACACAATCAACAAAGTGAAAAGGCAAGTCTTGGAATGGAATAAAATACTTGCAAATCACATATCTGATATAAGGTTAATAACCAGAATAAAAAAGTCCTATAACTCAGTAACAACAAAAGAACAAACAGCCCAATTTAAAGTGGGCAAAAACTTGAATAGATATTTCTCCAAAAAGGATATACGAATGGACAATAAACACATGAAAAGATGTTCAACATCATTAATCATTAGGAAAATATAAATCAAAACCACAATGAAATCAAAACCACAAAATCACTGCACACTCATTAGGATGGTTATTATCAAATAAACAGACAATAACAAGTGTTGGTAAAGATATGGAGAAAGTAGAATTTTTGTGCACTGTTGGTGGGAATGTAAAGTGTTGCATCTACTATGGAAAATAGTATGATGGCATCTCAAAAAATTAAAAATAGAATTATAATGTGATCCAGCAATTCCACGGCTGGGTATATATCCAAAAGTAGTGAGAGCCAGGCCATAAAGAGACTTTTGTACACCCGAGATTATAACAACATTATTCACAATGGCCAAAAGATGGAAGCAACCAAATGTCCATCAACAGATGAATGGATAAAAAAAATGTTGTATATACATACAATGGAATATTATTTAGCCTTAAAATAAAAGGAAGTTCTGACATGTCATATAACACTACAGGCCCGGTACACGAAAATCATGCACTCGGGGGAGGGAGGTCCTTCAGCCCAGCCTGCACCCTCTCGCAGTCCGGGAGCCCTCAGAGGATGTCCTACTGCTGTGAAGGTGGGAGAGGCTCCTGCCACCTGAGCCTGGCTTCTGACTGAGCGATGCTCTCCCTGTGGGAGTGCACTGACCACCAGGGGGCAGCTCCTGCATTGAGTGTCTTCCCCCTGCCTCTTGGTGGTCTGTGCATGTCATAGCAAGCGGTTGAGTGACCTTAGCTATCATTAGCATATTACGCTTTGATTGGTTGAACGGACAACTAGACGGCTGGACACTTAGCATATTAGGCTTTTATTACATAGGATGGATGAACCTTGAGGACATTATGTTAAGTGAAATAAGCCAAATAGTGGATGATTCCACTTATATGAGGTATCTAGAATAATTAAACTCATAAAGACAGAAAGTAGAATGGTGATTTCTAGAAGCTAGGCAGGGTGAGGGAAATGAAAAATTGTCTCTTAATGAGTAAAGAGTTTCTGTTTTGAAAGATGAAAAGAGTTCTGGAGATCTATTTCACAACAATGTGAATATATTTAACTCTACTGAACTGCACACTTAAAAATGGCTAAGATGGTCTATTTGTGCTACATACATTTTACCACAATTATAAATAATAAACATAGGTAAATGGTCCCAATGCAATTGTAGAAAGCTGATTTTTCAAAAATACTGCTCTCAAGGATTTTAAAAGTCTGAACTATTTCAACTGGAGTCAACACACAGAGGGCCATCAACCCAAAAAGAAAATGGAATCCAAAATGTAAGATAAGGTCAGCAAGCATCTCTCCTCACAATTGACAGTAAGAAAAATAACACACAACAGAGAGATTACTTGAAGACTTTGGGAACAACAACTAGTAATTGAACTAATCAGAGCTCACCAGAGAAACAGAGCCAATAGAATATATGTAGAGAGAGTTATTTCAAGGAATTGGTTACATGATTGCAGGGCTAGCATGTCAAATCTACAGAACAGGCTGCAGGCTGAAAATCCCAACAAAAGTTAATGTTGCAGTCTTGAATCCAAAGGCTATATAAGCTGAGGCAGGGTCTCTATGTTACTGTCTGGGGGCATAATTTCTCCCTTTTCAGGGGACCTCAGTCTTTGCTTTAATATCCTTCAATTAATTGGATTAGGCCTATCCACAGTATGAAGGACAATCTGCTTTACACGAAGTCTGCTGATATAAAACGGTAATATCATCTAAATAAGAATAATCTCATTTGAATGCTAATGGTAATCTCATCTAAATACCTTCACAGCAGCATCTACAGTAGACTGGTGTTTGACCAAACAACTGGTACCATAGCCTGGCTAATGGTAAACCAATAAAATCAACCATCTATTAATAATATAGTTGGGGTTTTTTAAACAAGCACATCTGTATTTGTACAAGTAAATTTTTTTTATTAAATCTTTATTGTTCAGATTATTACAGTTGTTCCTCTTTTTCCCCCCCATAGCTCCCCTCCACCCAGTTCCCACCCCACCCTCTGCCCTTACCTCCCCCCACTGTCCTCATCCATAGGTGTACGATTTTTGTCCAGTCTCTTCCTGCACCCCCCATACCCCTTTCCCCCCCGAGAATAGTCAGTCCACTCCCTTTCTATGCCCCTGATTCTATTATATTCACCAGTTTATTCTGTTCATCAGATTATTTCTTCACTTGATTTTTAGATTCACTTGTTGATAGATGTGTATTTGTTGTTCATAATTTGTATCTTCACCTTTTTCTTGTTCTTCCTCTTCTTAAGGGATACCTTTCAGCATTTCATATAATACTGGTTTAGTGGTGATGAACTCCTTTAGCTTTTTCTTATCTGTGAAGCTCTTTCTCTGACCTTCAATTCTGAATGATAGCTTTGCTGGGTAAAGTAATCTTGGTTGTAGGTTCTTGGTATTCATCACTTTGAATATTTCTTGCCACTCCCTTCTGGCCTGCAAAGTTTCTGTTGAGAAATCAGCTGACAGTCGTATGGGTATTCCCTTGTAGGTAATTGAGCCTCTTTCTCTTGCTGCTTTTAAGATTCTCTCTTTGTCTTTTGCTCTTGGCATTTTAATTATGATGTGTCTTGGTGTGGTCCTGTTTGGATTCCTTTTGTTTGGGGTTCTCTGTGCTTCCTGGACTTGTAAGTCTATTTCTTTCACCAGGTAGGGGAAGTTTTCTGTCATTATTTCTTCAAATAGGTTTTTAATATCTTGCTCTCTCTCTTCTGGCATTCCTATAATTCGGATGTTGGTACGCTTGAAGTTGTCCCAGAGGCTCCTTACACTATCTTCATATTTTTGGATTCTTTTTTCTTTTTGTTTTTCCGGTTGGGTGTTTTTTGCTTCTCCGTATTTCAAATCTTTGACTTGATTCTTGCGATCCTCTAGTCTGCTGTTGGAACTCTGTATAATATTCTTTATTTCAGTCAGTGTATGCTTAATTTCTAGTTGGTCCTTTTTCATAACCTCGAGGGTCTCACTAGATTTCTTGAGGGTCTCACTAAATTTATTGGCGGTCTCACTAGACTTATTGAGGGTCTTACTAAATTTATCTGCGGTTTCTAGAAAATTCTTGAAAAACCTTAAAAGTGTGGTTTTGAACTCTATATCCAGTAGTTTGCTTTCCTCCATTTCTGTCATTTGTGACCTGTTTCTTTATCTCCGCATTTTTTGTGCTTCCCTGTATTGATAGAGTGGCTTTCTGTGCTAGGTGTCCTATAGGGCCCAGTGGGTCAGCCTCCCCAATTACCGGAGGTGGACACTCTTGGTGCACCTCTTTGTGGGCTTTGTGCACAGTCTTGTTGTAGTTAAGCCTTGATTGTTGTAGGTATCACTGGGAGGAATTGACCTCCAGGCCAGTTGGCTGTGAGAATCAGCTGTGTCTGCAGTGGAAAAACTTCTGTGCTGGAGACACCCTTCTGGGGCAAGACTTGCTTCAGTGGGGCTTTGGTGCTCACTGAGTCTGCCCCCTGAGTGTGTCCCTTATGGATCTGAGGAGTTGTAATTAGATGGTCCCACTCTGACCACTGGGTACACTGGCTCTTGGATCTCTAAGGAGGTGCTAATTTAGCCTCTGCCTGAGGCTACCCAGCAGGAGTCCAGCTGTGAAGCAATGCAAGCTGCTGTGAAGCCTTGGGCCTTCTTTTGGATGTTCTGGGTTTCTCTGATCCAGCTTCAGTTTGTTAGGTAATTTTCAGATTGCAAAGGGCCAGGCCTTACATATGCAAAAGCCTCTGCGCACAGCTTGGGTGGGGCGGGGTCTCAGGGGATCAACAGGGTGGAGGAAACAGCTATGGCTGCTCCTCAGTCCAGCCCTAAGAGCCCCGCTTCTCAGTCTCCCCATAATCGCTGCAAGTACCTCTGAGAGAAAG
>NW_005880376.1:0-6396 GCF_000147115.1 Myotis lucifugus | reverse complement strand
GAGCATTCATTCATTCCACTAATATGTCCTGAAACACTGCTATGTGCATGATAGTAAAAGTGATGGTTAAAAAAGGAAAGTGGTAAAATGGTAAGAAACCTTCTCTCTTGGTATTTATATTCTAGCGAGGGAATGAACCATGTACAATGAAACAAATGAATAAGAAAAATCTCAGATAGTGATAGGAGCTGCGAAGGAATCATAATAGGATAATTATGATTATCCTAAGGGCAGGCTTACCGGTACATGTGGATCTTTTGGGCAGGGTGGGACTGAGGAGAATCTTATCCATCATTGTAACCCCTATTGCTGATAGAGTGCTTTCCACATGTCATGTGTACAACAAAATGCTTGTAAAGTTCAAGTGCACCAAGGGGCCAAGGAACTAGCAAATAAGAACCCTGGGAGCACCATTTTGATCTCAGAAATTACATAAGGTATTTTAACTCCTGGAAGGAGATGGAGTCTGTATTCTACATCTGCTTTTTGTCAGCAAAATACAAAAAAAAAAAGACTTGGTTAGGTGTTCTGAACAAGACTCATTTATTCCTCCTCCATCTCTGGAAAATAAATCAAACCAAGAGGTAAAGCCTTTCTAATAGAGTTCCTAAGTCAGTCTTTAGTACTGCGTTGCCTGGAGATTTTCTCCCTTTTATTTTTTTGCATTGAGGCTAGCTTAGATTTATTGCCTTTTGCATTTTGTCATGGAATGAGGACACAATGAGTAACTCATCTAATTTCCCATTTCACAACTTCAGAGGGAGGAGCGTGGAGATTTGGGAGGTGGCCCAGAGGAGGGCAGTGGAATGATGAATAGGCTGGAAACTAGGGCACGCAGAGAAAGGTTAAATAAAACGGGTTGATTTAATTGGGAAAAGAATACCAAAGGATGCTTAGCATTCGAAAGAGATGGAGAATAGGTGAGCGGCTTGTCATAGACCTTAACGATCTGGGCTTTTACTGAAACTGGGAAGATTTAGGTCACCCTTCAGGTAGCGTTCCTTACCCAACTGTCAGGATTCTCCGGAGTGTTAGGAATGTGACAGAACTCCATGACTGAGCTTGTTTGGAACGGAGTTCTGGGATTCCCTAATTGAGCGCCATGATTTCTTATTGAAATGAAGGTAATTAGTCTGTGATTGTGTCTATAAAGGATAGGAAGGATGGAGACTGTTTCTTAAGTATCTCATGGACACCAGTAGTATAGGCAATCAGTAAATGTCAAATAAACGTAGCAACAGATATTTGAATCTGTGTCCTGGGCTATCACAAATATAACGAGGATATCATGCTGCTCTCTCACTAGCAAAATTATTAAAGAGACGCCAGCACTTCACCCCACATCCTTATTTTCTTTATCAATTCCCTTTTCTTAGCTTGCCTGGCATGCAGACACGTCCTTGTGACTTTTTTTTTGGTAGCTACTTATTAAGGTGTGCGTGGGTAGAGCCTTTACCACTTACACTTTGTAAAGTTTCTCGCCTTGGAAGAAAGGTTTTTGAGTCAGCTCTCCATACCTTATTAAAAATGTTACTGCTGTCTAGGTGATTTGCTTTTCTGGTCTTGTTTCTTGCATGATTCACCTCGTTGGGGTTGGAAACATGCTTTTTCATCTGAAATGAAAACCCCCAAAGTCATGGCCTGTCACCCGGAGTTCAGTCTGTCTGCGTAACCCATGCTGTTTCTTGGATCATCTTTGTCAATGACTTTTTGTGCTAAGATGTTAAATGCAGATGTCCAATTGGCACCTTCCAACACTATTTTATTTTATTATTTTTTTGTTCTTCAAATATGCTCAAGGCTTAATGCAGGAGAAAACTCCAGCTACTGAAAAATGTATGTGTTGCCAAAGTTCCTTCCCTTGTGATGATGGGCAATTAGACTTGGAGGAAGCTAGCTGGCCAGGCAAAGGACAGTTGGGGGATGGAGTGCAGCGGCTGGCTGGCTGGCTGGCTGGCGGGCAGTCTTGCTGCAGCATCTGGCAGATTGACTCAGTTATGAGCTGCCATTGAATTGGGTCTGTCTTCCAGGTTTCTGCATGGCGCGTCTCTGTCCTTTGTTTAACAGAACACTGTTACAGGGAAGCCCCTTAGTAGCACTCTCTGCTTGCGTTTGTCACTAAAATGTTCTACACACTCCTCCTCCTGAACCCCCTTCTCAATGATGTAAGTCACCTGGATTTCCGTAAGCCTCACAGTCCAGGGAAGGGAGAGAGAGAAGATGTAAAGTAAGGTCAGTGTTTTGGTTTCAACGTTTCGTTCACTTCTAGCTTGTCTCTGCTTTTGTAGATCACCTAGTTCTTTCAAGGTTTCCTCAAAGCATTCCCGAGACATTTCATGTGGTATAACACGTATCCATTAACCAATGCTCTCAACTTCAAAGTGGTGTCTGCTATTTTCTTATTTCTTGCCCTAGTTCCTTTAGCCATTGATATTTTATAGCAAGCCAGAGCAAGGGACTCTGCATTCTAAAATAATTTGAAATCTGGGCCAATGGTGCTATGTTTTCTGAGAATTACAGTAGCCTTTAGAGCTCTGGAACCCTACAATTTTTATTGTATTTGCCGTCAAGAGTGTAACTTTCATCACCACTATCTCTTATTTGACAGTCTCCTTTTCATTCTTGCCGAAGTTGAAGAGGGTTAAGTTTACGGAAACTATTAATTAATTTGACGTTTACTGAGCACTTACTATATTCTAGGCACAGGCATGCCTGGTTACAAGTGTAAATAAGACCCAGCCCCAACTTGCTCCCCCTCCCCACCATAAGCTCATGGAATGTACAGTCAACAAAAGGAAGCTGCATTTAGAAGGCTGTTATAAGAGAGTGGGATCAGCATTTGATGAGGTAGGTTCAGATGTGTTGGGAACACAGCAGAAGGGCAGTAGCCCATTCTTGGTACTCAGGAAGGTTTTCCAAGGGCAGAGCATGGATATCTAAACTGAAACCCTCACCCAACCATTTAATTGGGCTGTGGTGGTTTCAAGGTTCAATCTACTAGTATATCAGTAGATTAAAGATCAGACTCTTTTCCCCCAAGCATCTTCACACAATTTCCAGAAATATTTCTCTGGAGTTTCAGAGTTCATTTTTATCTGTTCAGGAAAAAAAAAAGGAAACTGCTCTCCATAATATCTTTGGGTCTCCATGCCTCTCCTCTTCATCATCCTTGTCCTTCAGTGGGTGCAGGTAGCGGTGGAAGGGTGTGCTGGGATTATTCTGGGATTTTTCTTTGCTTCTAAGATTTACTATCAATCCACTGAAGAGCCTCCTTTAAAAAAGCAAATTGCTGGATTCCACTTCCAGAGGTTTGTAAATTCTTGGGGCCAGAGAATTTGCACTTTAACCGGCGTGTATCATTATGCCAATCTGAATACTGCCCTTTTATTAACCACTAGTGGCCTGGTACAGGGATTCATGCACATTGAAAGGAAATTAATTAGAAGAAATATTTTAATACCACTATTTGCCCTTTCTCTGTAATAGAAGTGTCAACCAAATTCATGATTGACAATGACAAATGAGACACACACGTGTGATTGCTGTCAATAAGAGCTTTGTATCGCACCTGTGAGTCAACTTAGCCTTTTACATATATAGAATAAACTTGCTTAATTAGACCCGCTTTCTGATATAGCTAAATTTTTTCCAGCCCAGTGACGCACCCCAACTTCTCTTTCAGGTAATTGTCAGCAACACAACAGTAAAT
This sequence comes from Myotis lucifugus, assembly GCF_000147115.1. Classification (NCBI taxonomy): domain Eukaryota; kingdom Metazoa; phylum Chordata; class Mammalia; order Chiroptera; family Vespertilionidae; genus Myotis; species Myotis lucifugus. The sequence goes on along the minus strand of NW_005880376.1, from coordinate 2,687 downwards.
ATCAACACGAAGCAGATTATTATTGTAGATCACGCAGGGAGAACAAAGGGTAAAGTATTTAACTGCAGCAGTGTTTGACTATATTCTGTGCAGTGAAAAAACCTGAAGTCATTTTCAAGGTCCACCATTTCTTACTTCTTTTCAGTCGGGTCAAGTTTCTAAGGTTTTAAAATCTCCATTTTCCAGCTAATGAAAATAGGATTCCACTGAATCTCCTATCTACCTTTTCCAGGACTTCTGTGAGGATCAAATGAGATGAGGCATGGGAACACGCTTCACAGACATTTGGTTAAAGTGTTAAATGCTGGCGGCACTTGTCTATAAAGCAAGTCGTGTTCCTGGGCTGAAGAAACTGCAAGGAGGATAGTCATTGCTAGGGAGAGGAAGCTGGGCGTTGCTACATGACATTATTGCCAGGCACCCACAACGACCATTTCCTGGCTGGGCTATGGGCCACATTTTGCACCATGGGGCCTTGGCAGAGTCAGCTGCGATTTGGTGGGCTGTTGCTCTGGGGTGGTGGTGGGGCCTGTGTCCCACTTGTGGAAAGCTGAGTCTTACTTTGTGGGCACCAGGTCTGTGGCTGCTCCCTGGTGGTCAGTGCGTGTCATAGCGACCGGTCAGATGGTTGGACACTTAGCATATTAGCCTTTTATATATATAGAGTGGTTGCTAAGGGCACTATAGGAGGCAACTGAGGAAAGGAACAATTACTTACCTGGTTAGTCAGATGAGTTGATTTTTGTTTAGGCTGAACTCCAAACAACACATTATAACTAGTGTATTCAAAGACACATAAAGGAAACCCAATCAGATTTTGTGTTTTGTGCTATGAGACTGCATTTTGAATGCAGTGACATCCATCAGAAGTTGTGGTGCAGTTCTGAACATTGTCACATCTTTAAAATGTGTAATTCATGTTGACCAATTGTTTCATTGTTTCTCTGGCCTTTCACATTTATCCTTAACCTAGAAAGGACATGAAGTACATGAGTCACAATAGCCTGCAATTACCATTATAAAGTTAATTACGCTGTGTCAGTGCTGAAATGCAGTGTGACCTTTAGAAAAAAGCTAAGCGTGGACGTGGAAATATTGTGACACTTACCAAGAGTGGAGAGATGAGCATTTCAGATAGAGTAATTGTTGCGCTCAAATCCACAATATCCATCTTCTGCCCTTCCTACTTCAAGGTTATGTAATAATTTGGGTCATCTCCTCCAGGTCACACACCTCATTTTTCTTTTGGACGTCAGTGCTCAGATCTTGACTTTGATTGCCATAATTCTGTTTTGATAAAAACACACACACACACACACACACACACACACACAAAGCCAAAGCTTTGAAGAAGACAAGAGGTAACAAGTGTTGGTGAGAATGTGGAGGAAAGGCACCGTTGATGGGACTATAAATTGGTTCAGCCACTATGAGAACACTATGGAGGTTCCTCAGAAATTTAAAATAGAACTTTGATATGATCCAGTAGTTTCATGTCTGGATAGATATCCAAAGAAAGTACAAATGGGATATCAAGGAGATATTGGCACTCCATGCTTATTAAGCATTATTTACTATAACCAAGAGAGGGAAACAATCCGTGTGCTAAATGAGGTAAGTCAGACAGTGAAAGACAAACACTATATGATAATCACTTTTATGTAGAACATTAAAAAGCCAACCTTTTGAAAACAAAGAGTGGAATGGTAATTACCAGGGGCTGGGGGGCGGGGTGCAGAAATTTGGAAAATAGTGTGTAAGGGAACAATCTTACAGCTGGCAGATAAATGAGTCCTGGAGATCTAACGCACAGCTTAGAGACTGTAGTCAACAGTGCTGTATTATAACCTTTAAAGTTGTTAAGAGACTACATCTTAATTGTTCCCATCACACAAAAGAAATGATAATTATGCGATGTGATAGGTGTTAGAAATCATATCATTATGGTAGTAATCATATTGCAATATGTAAATGTACCAACTCAACCCATTGTACACCTTAAACTTACACAGTGTTAACATTTCAATTATAACTTAATTTTTAAAAAACTTCATTTTTCTGATAACAAATGTAAAATTCATTGTTATAATTTTAGAAACCTGTATTGTTGTTTGAGACAATGATGAGTTCTGTTCTCAAGGCATGGTATCTCGAAAATTAGTCTGATGGTGAATTCCTAAGTCTTTCAGGAGACTTGAGACTCTGCCAAAGGCCAAATTATTGGGCTAGAAAACCAACCAGTAGCCCCTTCCTAAAAATACTGGGAACTCGGAGTCTGCTAAAATATTCAGGCAAGGGGCTCTTCTGGATTACTAGCATTTTCCAGTTTCCTGAGGTTTAAGAATAAATTTTGGGGGGGATATTTTAAACACATAATATTGAATTTCCATGGAAATTCAGTGTTGCCACTATAATCAGTAATCACACATATTTTAAAAGTGGATTCCCATTTACTGGAATAGATTTTGGGCTGGATAAGAAAGGCGTGTGGGGAGCATCTAACTTAACCTATTTTACAATCAGGAAAACAGCATCTGTGAAGGTACACGGCCTGGCATGGGTCAAGTCTGATACCTTCCAAGTTCATTCCTGGTGCTTCTTATTGAGGAAACCGGAGTAAGCCTTTAGTTTAACTTCTTGCCACTTCCCCCATAGTTCTCCCTTTATCCAAGCTGAACACTGAAATG